>NC_051335.1:10765425-10949040 GCF_015220235.1 Choloepus didactylus
ATGTCCTTCCACCTCTGAGAAAGTCACCCCGAGCTTCCTCTTTGGGAATAGACCATGCCCATTTCTGGGAGGGGCGAGGGCTGCGGCTGCACCCCCGCCCCGCCCGCCTTTCGCAGCCACTGAGCGCCCGGGTGGCAGCTGGCGCCCTTGCCAGCCAGGACCCTCTAAAACTGAAGAGGGGAGCCCCGAGCAGGTGAGCAGGGGCAGCCGGTGGATTTTCTTTCTTTTTCGCCCCCATGGGATAAGGTCCACATTTTTGCTGACGCCGAGCGCCCAGTGAAAGACTCGGCAAGGCCAGGCGGTCAAGACCAAGGTGGGACTTAGAGGGTACATCCAGCCCCTCAGGCAGCGGGCACCGCACTCGCATGCTGCTCACTTCCCACAAAAGCCACCATCGCCTCCCAGCCCTGGCTCAGCAGACCTGGAAAAGCAGGTGCAGAAGTGGGGGGCTTTTCTGATTCCAATGTACAGCCTGGCTTTTTTTTCCTTCCTCTAATGAGGAGCCTACTCATCTTGAAATCTTTTGAAATAGGTCTCCCCCTGCCACACTTCCTTTTCTCCTGCACCTTCCCCCCTTCAGCATTATTAGCATGAAAAATTGTTTCCACCTAATGCATCCATACAGATGGGGAAATTAATTTAAACAGACAGATGTCAACCCTGGTTGTAAAAAAATGGGACAAGTAAGATGCACAAAAATGTACTTCAGGAATTGTTATGTAGCGCCGAGCATCAGGTGTCCTCATGGAACATCTGTGTTAAGTGGGGTACGGGAAAGCTTTCCCCCAAGGCCCCCTTTCCCTTTCCTCTCTTCACTGCCTGGCTTTTATCCTGCAATTTGTGGACCCCCTAGTGTAGGCTGCTATGAGTTCTCTGAGGTTGTCTGGGAATTGTGTAAGTGTGCATGTGTGAGTGTGTGGTGCACCACATGTACACAGGCATGGCATGTGCGACCATGCACTCACATGTGACTGTGTGCACCTAGATGGATGTGTGTGCATATGTGACAGCGTGCATGCACATGGGTGTGGTGTATGCACGTGTGGCCCTAGTTTTTATCTGAGTCTCAAATTGCTCCTTCAGCCAACTCATTGCTTCTCTTATTGTCTGCAGGTAAGAACTCAGGTCTTTCCCATCCCAGCCTCTGTCCCAGGGGGTCTGCAGCCCTGGCAAATAGAAGGAGCTCAGCAAATATCTGTTGAATGACTTCTAGTAGCCTGCTGGATGGCACTGGGCTGAGGCCGGTCAGCTCCCCAACCCTCTTATGAACACAATCTCATTCATCAAATCTGGTCCTACTTCAGACAGTCCCACCCATCATGGCCCATCATCATCCTCTCACCCAGCTCTGCGTCCTTGGGTCATCCCCATCCACGCTGACTCCGGCTTGGCCTCGTGACTTGCTTTGGTCAATGGGACCAAAGCAAACACACCTCAAGCAGGGACATAAAAAACACCTGAGCTTCTGGTCTTGCCCTTTCTTGTTGCCTGCAGCCCTTCCACCCAGGCTAGCCAACAGAGGACAAGACCCCATGGAGGGAGCACCCAACCCCCCCAGCAGCCAGCCTGAGACCTCGGCCATGGGAGTGAGGCCGTCCCAGACCCTCCAGCCCTGGCCCAGCCAGCCCAGGGCAGAAGAGCTGCCCAAACGACTCATAGGAGCATGAGAAAAAATATGTTTGTTGCTATAAAGTCACTAAGTTACAGCAAAAGCTAACAGATTCACATGACATCCCCAAGGCCGCCACCACCTCTAGCACTTGACCTCATTTTTTCTGACTCTGATGAAAAGTCTAACAAAAACAGAAAAAAAATGCAATCACATTCAGTTATCTATTTAGAAATTGCCTTTATTGAGACAAAGCAAATCATCTGAAATCAGGACCATCTCAGAAATGCTAAGTTCAATGGGTCACCATCATGATGGGCTGGAAACTAAAGCCGTGCTTGGCACACAGTGGGTCTTCAATAAATATTGGCTGGATTCTGGAACTGATCTAATCGGATTCCCCATTTTAGAGACAAGAAAACAGAGGCCCGAGGAGGTCCTGTGGCTTCTCTCAGCCCCATAACTAAAAGCTGGTCTCCTCTGCAACCTGGTGTTCCTTACACAGTGAAGGGGGCATCCGGATGGCTTGTGACATTCCTGGACCAGAGGGGTGGGGTGTGCTTTGGCAGAGCACATTGGTTACAAATCCACCAGGGCAGACAGGATCATCTTGTTCTTTGGGACTGGCATACATTAGGAGCTCAATTAATGTTTCATGAGGGCATGCATGTGGGAAACATGCCACACTGAAGGAAACACTTGCAGTTCATATCTGCAGAGCCCATTCTCTCCCTTTGGACAGAATCATAGAAAGAGTTCGTGCCTTCCCAAAGTGTTAGAAAAAGTTAACCCTGGGTGCTCTGTAGCAAACACCTAAAGGGTACAAATAAAAGGGGCCGACTCCTCTTTTGCATACCGGGGAGGAAAGCAGAGGCCTGTGAGAGGTCAGTGTCTATTGACAGTCCACATTCATTTTACACTTTTTTCATTCCGTCTGGTCAAGCTCAGCCTGCACTTGGCTTGTCCCTCAGTGGGGAAGGCTGCTTGCTGGGAGAGCAAATCCAGGCAGCAGACCCAGCGATGGCCTCCATGCCAGGCCAACGATGTGCCAAATGCCACTTGCTCCTTGTCTCGTTTCTCCAGCGAGAAGAGCTAAATTCTCTTTCTACCCAGTCCTCCAACAGAGGCAGCCAGAAAGAAAAATACCCCACTGCTCTCAAGTCCAGATGTCTTTCAGTATTTCCCTGCCCCACTCCTTGCTTACACTGTGTGCGTGTGTGTGCGTGTGTGCATGTGGGCACGCATGTGGGTGGTGTGTGTGCATAGGTGTGGTGTGAGCTCCTGTAAGCGCTGCCTTATTCCCAGCGGTCTCCCTAATACTGGGCACACACCTCACATTCAATAATGTGTGCTGCGTGAGCCAGTGGATGGCTGAATCGACTGTACTTAGCAGTCCCTCTGAGCGTGCCCTTGGGACTCACTCCACTGTGGTCACACCGTGGAACCAAAACATAAATTGTGTGAGCTTGAAAAACAAACAAAAAAAAAGCCCTCGCACCAGTTACGAAGTTATTGCCACTTGGCTCCCAACCCGGAGGCTGGGACCCTGCAAACCCCATTTCTGCTTTGCCAACTGCTCCCTGTCCAGCTCTGCTGTGCAGAGGTGCTAGAAGGAGCCTGGGAGGCCGGAGGAGGGAGAAGAGCACCTTGCTGTCCACCTCCTGTGTCCTTGAGCATCTCCTGGGTTGTAGTCCTTCATTTGGGCAGGGGCCAGGGGCTGCAGAGTCGAGTTCTTGATTTCCGACAATCCTGGAAGCAGTGCTGGCCAGGCAGCGTGTCCCCCGCAGGGGCCTGGGTCCCCACTCGGCAGGGTATTCTACCACCAAGCTTCTAAACTTTGAGAAGCCCCAACCTCTTCCCTTCATTCCCCTAGGGCTGGAGGTGGTGATTGCTTCCGTCTCTCGCTTTGCCTTTGGATGGTACATTCCCTTGGTTAAAATGACAGGTGCGGCTTCTAGTCTCCTGGCTGAACCCTGACGGACAGAAGACAACATCTGTGTCTCCCACACACACCCCACAAAAGATTAGCGGGTGGGCCTGGTGACCTCTACTTTACTCTCAAGCAGGACCCTTCTAAATCTGGCTTGAACTAGAAAAACTGAACTAGACAAATCTGCCTCGTGCTACAGAACACAGGACACAGACAATGTCTGTGGGCCACACACACAGCAGACACTCCAGAAAATTGATTGAGCAAATAAATGTGCCCGTGGCAGAGGCTCCTATGTGCTCATCAAAATCCATTCCCTTCTCCTCCTCACAATGCAGCTACACTCCATTTCCCAGCCTCCCCAGCCGACAGGTGGGGCCATGCAGCTGGTCCTGGCCAAGAGACGGTGCAGATGTGACTTGCGCCATGTGCAGGCCTGGCCCACCGACATTAGCCACTCATGATCCTCCCGTGGCCACCGGCCAAAGTTTGAAGCTCCAACTGAAGATCCTGCAGCAAAACCCCAAGATGGGGGTCTCAGCAGGCCCAGATGAAGGGCCTCTGGCCAAACGCTGAAAGGGAATGTGCTGAAACATGAGCAGACGATACATGTCTATCATATGCAGCTGCTGAAATGTGGGGCTGCTTTCTTGCAGTGATTAGCCTATCCTGACTGATAAAGAGGCCAAGGACATGCCTTGCAGCTCCAGCCCGAGCCACGGAATCCTCAGAGTCATGCTTTGGGGCACGGAGGGGCCCGAGCAGGAGCATGGCTGAGACAGATGTACAGACTCATCTCAATCACTGCAGGAGCAGCTCGAAGGGCAGTGCCTTCTGATGGCAGGTCCCTGCCCGGGGGACAGCACACAATGGCAAAGGAGTCTTGCCATCAAGAACATGGCATTGGCCCCTTCTTGTGGCCTCATATAGGAAAATCTACCAAATGATTAATCAAAGCAACCTGTTCCTCTAGAGTTTGTGACCCTGGGACCCTTCACAAAACAACAGAAGATCAGCTGCCTGCGATGACTTTAGACATTGCACTTGGAGGAAAGGGATGGAACAAAGTGATTTTTTTTAATTAATAAAATATTTTTATTGTAAAAGTAATATATGGTCATTGGGAACAAAATCAGCAAATCAGAGCAGAAGGAAAAAAGTCTACAGCTGTGCCATTGCTCCAGACAGACCAATGGTCAAACTTTTTATCTCTTTCCTTTCCTTCTGGTGTTTTTGCTTGGCTTATATTTTTTACATGGTGGTGATTTTGACTCAAAGCATCATGGTTAAAAAGTGGGTCCAAATGTCAGATTTGGATCCTATCTCTGCCACTTTGAGGTCCTACAACCTTGAACGAGTTACTTCACCTCTTTGTGCCTCCATTTCCCCACTTGTGAGAGGGTGCCATGGGCCTAATCGCACTCAGTTTGTGCCAAGGATGAACTGACGTCATAAACAAAAGTACTTAGCGCCATGCCTGCCTGGCTGAGGCAAAGCACTTGTGAAGTGTTAGCTATTATTATAGCATGTGTATGGAATTATCAATCTTGATTGAAAGAGAATAGCATTTAGGTTTTCTGATTACAAAATTGATATTTCCTAATTTTAGACAATTAGGAAAATGAAGAAAGAAGTCATAAAAAAAAAAAGAAACCATAATTTCTGGATGCCCTGCAGCTCTATCCCTCTATTGCATTTTGACCTCAGGGGGACCCAAACCCAGGGGCCCCCGGAATCCAGGCAATTTTGAGCGAAGGAGCCCCTGATATCAAAAGGGGTGGGGCAAGGGTGTGTGGGGACAGGAGCAAAAATCCTGAACTCCGAGTGAAGGTAGAAAGGTGTGAGGGAAAACTGAATAGGGCATTGAGTACTGATAGAAATAGTATTTGATTTTCATGTCTCATAGCCACAAAGGCAACAACAACAACAACAAAAAACACCCAAAATTCAAGAAATGCCTAGTGAGTATTTCCGAAGCACCCTTATTTTCCTCTCTGCGTGAGCTCTGTGCAAGAGAAGCAGACAATGATCACACTTCCCCTCCATCAGTCTCATCTAACTCCACGGGGAAGGGGAGCCCACACTTAATCTGTGTCTGGAATATGTGCAGACCTCTAAGTGGCATTCAAGTTCAGCAGTGGATCAACATGCAAGCCCTGAGCATTTGCTGGTCGTGTCAGCTTTTCTAGGCATTAGCTTCTGCCTTGCTGCCTTACGGATGCTTAGTACAACGTTAAGTGTCAATTCCGCGGCTGAGTGGAATAGGGGGTTCAGGCAGGCAAGAGCCATGGGATGCTGTGCTACTCGGGGGCAGGAGCTGCCTGGATGAACTGCCTGGCGTCCATCCCCCATACTCATCAGAATGGCTGCTGCAGGCAAAGTTAACACCGTCCTGTGCTTTCTACCAGCGCTACTCAAAGTGTGGGCGCGTACCAGCCCCAGCAGCACCCAGGAGCTCAAAGAAATGCAGAGCGACAGAATCGGAATCTCCGAGGATGGGGCCCTGAAGTCGCTGTTTTAACAGTCTCCGGGTGATTTCTACGCACACTAAAGTTTACGAAGCACTGGTTCATACAATCTCCCCTCAAGGCTCAAGCACCCGTGAGAATATTATTATTAATAATAAAAGTGATACCAATATTTTCTATATGCTAGAAATAGTGCTAATTATCATGCATTATCTCCTTTCCTCCTCATCACAGCCCCACAAGTGAGATACAATTATTATACCCATTTCATAGATCAGGAAACTGAGGCTTAGAATGATCATGTTATTTGCCCAAGACCACCTGGCTAGGGAGTGAAGGATCCTGAGCTTAAGCCACGTCTGACTGATGTAAAACACTACATGTCTCGACTGGTGTCTTCCTGCCTGTTTCTCTGTCCTTGGGTTCAGGCTGCCACCACGGAAGCTTCCCCAGGGTTCTCCGGGATCGCCCGGGGCATCATCACCCCGTTGTAGCTGCTCTGCTCTCTCTGGTTTCAGGAATCAGAACACTAAAGTGCTGTGAAGTGGACCCAGGAAGCGGGTGCTATAAGGAAATGGCTAAACCTCTCCAGCATCTTCAGCATTTGTTAGAATGACAACCAGCCGGGTTCAAGCATCCTCAGGCTGCCAGGGCAGTGGAACTTGTTGGCCCAGCCACAGTGGTGTGCTTGGCACCGTCCCTGTTCCTGCTGGCATGGGCCAGTGCTAGGAAGGAACAGGCCCCAGAGCCAGGTGATGATGCCAAGCCTCCCCAGCAGGCTGCCGTGTCCCAGCAGGTCAGGCAAGAGGCAGAAATGTGAAAACTGCTTCTTGCAACCAGGGAGCAGGCTTGCGAGCACAGAGAACCCTGGCAGGCTCTCTCGGGCTGCTTCAAAAGGCTCTGGCAGCCTCGCACACTGGCGTTGGTGGGGAGCCATGGGGCGGAGAGCAAGTCGTGTCCTGGAAGCGCTGAAAGGAGGCCCGTGGGCCCAGCTCCGGCCCGGAGATCAGGTGGCTCGCGGAAGATGGCTGAGCAAGCCAAGACGCTTCAGCTCTCCATCGCTGACCTCTTCCAAAGGTGTAGGGGTCCCTACAGGTTTGCTCTTTCAGTGTTTCATCTTCTTGCCTTTTCCCAATGAAATTGGGATTACGAGCCACCGGACAGAGGTTTATTTTCAACCCTTGGTATTTCACTCTAGGTCGTGTTCTGCAGAAAGCAGACCCTGAGCAGAGGATCCGTGTGCATGTGGCTTCTTAAAGGGGTGTTCCCAGGAGAGATGCGCAGGGAATGGAAGAAGCAGGACAGAGAAGGGACAGAAGCCAAGCAAGTGGTGGAAGCTCCGGCCAGGTTCTGCCAAGTGTAGCTGCAGCCTGGGCCCACAGGGAACTCTGGGGCGTAAGTCACACTCACAGTCATCTCACCCTGAGGCAAGGGAACAAGGCTCTCTTACCCATCAGTCTTTGCTAAGGGCCCTGTGTTTGTGTGTGTGTGTGTGTGCATGTGTGTGTGTGCACATGAGCATAAACTTCAGGTACTCTGGGTTCTTCCCACTGTGGGCAAGGAAGGTCCAGTAGCCCAAGGAAAGTTCTCAGAAGAGCCGCAAGTGCTGCCACTGAGAGCTCCCCAAAGCTGGGGTGTCGGGGGGAGGCCCGAGAACAATTCCAGGGGGTCTGGACAGAGCCCCTACATTCTTCAACACGATCCCTCGTGTTTTATAAACATGCAAGAAATGCTACCTGTGAATTAAAAATCACCATCGTCATTATCAACACTTAATTAGCACCTTCTCCCACCCATATTACCCCCACCCCCGCCACGTCACTACTAAGCTGTTCATCTTCACAGTGACCCTGTGAGGGCGATGAAAGACAAATCCCAATTAACCCCTCCTCCGGAGCACTCTGCACACCTCTCAGGGAGGCCTTGTGCCCCACCTCCTGGGTTACCGACCAGCAAACCCTTCAAACCTGACTCCGAAACCAGGCTGCCTGGGTTCGAATCCCAGCTCTGCCACCAAACTCTAGGCCAGTCACTCCACCTCTCTGGGCCTCGGTTGGCTCATCTGTAAAATGGGGAGAATCACAGAGCCCACCGCGGAGGGTTGTGGACAGGGCTGTGTGAGCTGATTCCGGTGGCCCACTGAAGCCAAGGGACTGGCACGTGGCAAAGTTTCAGTCGCATGAGCTCTTAGTTATGATGGCGCTCATTATTAAGAGCCCCTGGTGAAACGTCAGCAGTATGTTCCTTGGGTTTTGCCCTAACCAGGGTTCAAAGAAGCTCTCCTGGAGTTCTTCAGAGGGTTGGCTGTTTATCAAGAGCTAGGACCCAGATTTCCTCATTTCTGTTCCCTTCTGCCCACTCTCCGTCCATCACTACATTTAGACTCCTGCTAGTCTCGGTCTCGTCTGCTTCTCTCTCCCTCAGGCTGACATTCCATCTCCTCAAATCCCAAAGTCCCCTGCTGTGGAGACCCAGAGCTCGTCTCCAAATGTCCAGCCCAGATTGCTTTCACGTTGATCCCCCACGGTAGGTTCTGTCTTTCTGGCGGCAAATTCTGAAGAACCCAGGTCAAGGCCCAAATTCACCAAGGAAGTCCCTGGTCTCCCCATGCCACGAACTGGCTTCCTCTTCTGATTCCAAAGGCAGCATGATGCACACAGACCTGGCTGAGCCGCCCCATCGATGGGAGAGATGGAGTCCTCAGCACCTACTCAGCAGGGCTACTGCGGAAGTCACGCATTAAAGCAAACAAACACACATGCACACACAGACATGCACACACATGTCAAGCGTCTGCCCTATGGTTTAAATTTACTTTATGAATGAACAAATGGGGGTTCAGAGGGAACTAACCTGCCCACAGCAACCCCACTAGTTGTTGGCTATATTCGCTAGGCTAGGCCAGGTTTTTTTTTTTTTTAATTATTAAATTCAGTTTTATTGAAATACATTCACACACCATACAATCATCCATGGTATACAATCCACTGTCCACAGTATGATAACACAGTTATGCGTTCATCACCACAATCTATCTCTGAACATTTTCCTTACATCAGAAAGAACCAGAACAAGAATAAAAAATAAAAGTGAAAAAAGAACACCCAAATCATCCCCCCATCCCACCCCATTTGTCCTTTAGTTTTTATCCCCATTCCTCCACTCATCCATACACTAGATAAAGGGGGTGTGATCCACAAGGTCTTCACAATCACACTGTCACCCCTTGTAATCTACATTATTATATAATTGTCTTCAGAAGTCCAGACTGCTGGGTTGGAGTTTGGTAGTTTCAGGTATTTACTTCTAGCTATTCCAATACATTAAAGCCTAAGAGGTGTTATCTATATAGTGCATAAGAGTATCCACCAGAGTGACCTCTCGACTCCATTTGGAATCTCTCAGCCACTGAAACTATTTTGTCTCATTTTGCATCCCCCTTTTGGTCAAGAAGATACTCTCAGTCCCACGATGCCGGGTCCACATTCATCCCTGGGAATCATATTCTGCATTGCCAGGGAGATTTACACCCCTGGGAGTTGGGTCCCAAGTAGGGGGAGGGCAGTGAGTTCACCTGTCGAGGTGGCTCAGTTAGAGAGAGAGAGAAGGCCACATCTGAGCAACAAAGAGGTACTTGGGGAGACTCTTAGGCACAATTATATGCAAGTTTAGCCTCTCCTTTGCAGTAATGAGCTTCCTGAGGGCAAGTCCCATGACCGAGGACTCAGCACATCAAACCGCCAGTCCCAATGTTTGTGACAACATCAACACCAGTCCAGGTGAGGATGTCCAACACATCTGCACCTTCCCCCAGATCTTCGGGGCTGGGGAGGGGGAGGCTGTAAATATATTTTTTATTATCTGCCCAAATTACTCTGGGATGTGTCACTATTTCATTCCAGCCTAGGCCAGGTTGTGCTTCAGTAACAAATCAAAGGTTTGCTCTTCATCCACGTTACATGTCCAAAGCAGGCTACTGGGGGCTCTGTCTCATGGCCTTACTCAGGAACCCAGGCTGACAGAAGCACCGTCATCTCCACACATGCCTTCAGGGTTGACAGAGACTGGGGCAAGGAGCACACGGAGATCTCACACCTGCTCTTGCATGTCTCCACCACAAAGTGGCCCCACCCCACTGAAGAGAGCTGGGAGTGTAAGCTTCTAGGGTCTAGGAAACAGAGGAGAGCTGGATGCTGGTGAGCTAGTAATGTAAGAGATTTGAAGCTGGGGCTCTAAACCAAGGTCTGCTGGGCTCCAAAGCCGTGTTCTGTCTACTGCATGAGCAGAAGCCTCCCTGAAGCATCTAAACTTTAGGGTAGAGAGGTCCCTTAGCCCTCCAGGCACCGTGCTAGGTGCTAGATGGGGGGCGTGAAGGGAGAAGGAAACCTTGCCCCATCTCCACAGACTTCCATTGTACCACTGATTTGTTCAGCAATTTTGTCTGGCATCTACTATGTGCCAGGTGCAGTTCTAGACACTGAGGATACAAGAATAAGCCAAATAGACAGCATGCCCTGCCCTTGGGAAGCTGATATCCAAGAGAGGACAAGCAGACAAGGCATGGCATGATGGACCATTAAATAAACAGAACGTATGGGTGCCACGGGACCTTGAGGGCTATGGAGAAAAATAAAGGAGGGGACGGTGAGTGCTTATGTGACATTTTAGACAGGGTAGCCAGGAAGGGCCTCGTTGGTAAGTCAAGATGTGAGTGGAGACCTGTGGTGGTTTGGATGTATTATGTCCCCCAAAACTCCATGTTCTTCAGTGCAATCTCGTGGGGGCAGACATATTAGTGCTGATTAAGTTGGAACCTTTGGATTAGGCTGTTTCCATGGATATGTGACCCACCCAACTGTAGGTGATAACTCTGATTGGATAATTTCCATGGAGGTGTGGCCCTGCCCATTCAGCATGGGCCTTGATTAGTTTACTGGAGCACTATATAAACTCAGACAGAAGGAGCTCAGTGCTGCAGCTGAGGAACACTTTGAAGATGGCCGTTGGAAGCTGGCGCAGACATTTTGGAGAATGCCATTTTGAAACACAACCTGGAAGCAAGCAGATGCCAGCCACGTGCCTTTCGAGCTAACAGAGGTTTTCCAGATGCCAATGGCCTTTCTCCAGTGAAGGTACCCTTTGTTGATTCCTTACCTTGGACACTTTATGGACTTAAGACTATAACTTTGTAACCAAATAAACCCCCTTTATAAAAGCCAATCCATTTTTGGTGTTTTGCATTCTGGCAGCATTAGCAAACTAGAACAAGACCTAAAGAGGTAAGAGCCGAAGCCAGGCAAACGTTTAGGGGGAAGGCATTGCAAGCAGAGGGGCGAGCAAGGACCAGGCCTGGAGGCAGAGCCTAGTGTATTAGGGACATTCCAGGAATAGCCAGAAGGGCAGAGGGTTCAGGTGAAATGAGTAAGCAGAAAAATGGCAAGAGCGTGATCGGGGACGCGTGATTGGGGATGCATGCAGGCAGACAGCACAGGCCCCCATGGGCTGCTGGGACTCTGGCTTTTACTAGAATAAAAGGGAAGCCGCAAAGCTTGGCTAAAAGGGAAGCAGGAGGACAAGGCACGTGGCTGGAGGGCTAAGCAGGGTTGGGGGACACTCACTGCACCTACACCCTGAACATCTAATGTGCACCTGTGAAGAAGAGAAGCATGCACCCCGAAGGGCAAAGAAAGGTGTTTGGGCTACTGAGCACCCCAAGACATGCTTGTCCTGGCTCAGAAAGTCAGCCAGAGCTGGACCCGAAATCCGATGGGCCAAATCCCTCCGTGCACCTGCAGCTCCACTGGGGGCTTTCTCTGGCCAGGGGAGCCCCCTCGGCTTGTGCAGGGCACCAGGAGCCGGCCTCTGGGAGAAGCCCGGGACAACAAGGGGCAGGAATTGAGGACAGACACCTGGATCCTGGAGCCCCTGGGTGGGCAGCACTGACGGAGGCCCTGGCCAGTCCCCGCATGTGTGGAATGAGGCCACTGGCTGCTCTGACAGCTCATGAGTTGAGGAAGCCACCGGGTGGCACGTGAGGAAACGGCACAAACCTCCTGACATCTGCCCTCAAGGAGAAGAGGCTCATGGGCTCTGACTCCCCCACCTCTGCCTCTGTCTCCCCTCAGTGGAATGGGAGCAGCACCCCAAGCCTGGGGGATGCATCCCTGTCCTGCCAGTGGCTAGCTCGGCAGTTCTCCCTTCCTGAGGACGTGCTGGGAACAGCGTCCCTTTTGTTTTCCCCTCTGATCCCCCATCTGCTCAGCAACTGCCCAAATCCAATTCAGGCCTCATGAACCCCTCAGCCTCCAGTCAGGCACTGTCTCCTAGGAATCACTCCAATCCCCCCAAAGGCCGTCAAAGCTGAATAAACCCGGTGACATCAGCCTGGCAGGTCAGAAAGCCAAGAAAGACCGTGCCCCACGCTGGCCTGTCACTTTGGCTTTGCTGACCTTTGTCTAAACCCCCAAGGCAACGTGCTCCCCAGTCACAGCCAGGCCAGACACTGCGTTTCCCAGCTGACTTGGCCACTGGGCTGAGCCAATGGGCCACCTCCATTCTTTTGTGACCTGAAGCCTTGTTTTTTTTTTTGAAGTTCAGCTTTGTCCTTTAACAGAAACAAACCTCTGAAGAGTCTGATTTTTAAAAAGTTGACCTCATCATCAACTGAGGGGGCATCAGGAAGGAACCCAGCCTGATTTCCTCCTGGGAGTGCCTGGGCGGCATATTTACTGGAAGTTCTGCCACTCCATAATTCATTTAGGACTCACTTTATATTCTCCTCCTTGTGCAGGGATTCACTTCTTCTTCAAATCTACTTGGGTAGATTTGCCCAAGTTTAAACCTGTGATCGCAGATATTTTATCGTTCAATATGCTTGGCATCAAACTGAAAGATCAAGCTCCCACCTCCTAGTGATGCACTCAAGAGAGCTTGGATTGCATTGCTGACTCCAAAGCTGAACACAACAGGCCAAATGTCTACCAGAAACTCTACTTCAGCGCGGATGCCATATGCCTGCCTGGAACACGGGAAGAAAATGCTCTATTTTTCTTTTCTTTTTTGGATTGGTCTCCGTCTTGCTTGAACATGACAAGAGTCTTGACTTTACTTTCAACATGGCAAGTCTTCGCTGCTCTGTCAATACATTTTATGACTCACATTTCGATTTAACCTCCACCACTTGAACGCTTTATGGAAAATGAAGATAAGAATTGCCCTAAATTCCCCTTCCTGGAAAAATAAAGTTTGCCGTGCACCAAAGAAGCATGGCAGCATGGTGCTCAGATGCCTTCTGGGAACAGAAAAAAATCTTGGCAAAGAAAAGGTCTCAACATTTTCGTGACACGAACAAGAACAGCTTGGTGTTTTATCACAACTCAGTTCACATTTATGGAACGTTCCCTGCCTGTCAGAAAGGGGCTGGGTTTGTGGGACCAATGAGTCCAATCTTACCCACCCAGGGACATAATTTTATATTTCCTTCAAGAAAAAGAGGCACCATAAATATGGCTCAGGAATAAATCACAAATCTGACTTGGCCAAAGACAGAGTACATGTTCCAGAACGTCTCTCCTTCTCTTTTCTATACTGTACGCGTAGGTCTCTAACAAGGTGGAGAAAACCAGAGGCATGATTGGCCAGAGATGTACCTGCTCTAAGAAAGAGCCAACCTTTTCATACCACAAGTAGGCCTGAATGCAAGTGTTGGACGTTCAACATCAACTCCAACCACTCAGTAGCCCTACCAAGGGAACGAAGGGGGAGCAGGGTCACAGGGTGTGCGGAAGCAGGGGGACTAAGTTACACGTTACTCCCTTCAATATTTTATGAAGGAAGCAAGTCAGTGGCTACATCTGACATCCCAGAATCTATCTGAGAGTCACCAGTCAACAGCCTCCCCAAACTGCAATTCACCATGGCGAGTGCCACTCCACGTGGTGGAGGGCCTTGCTTAATCATCTAATTGTAGACTATCAAAACTCGGAAAGGATTTTAGAAGTTCTTTGCTAATGGTTCTCACCCAAGGATGGTGCTTCCCACTACAGGTGTTTTGGCAGTTGGGGGGTTTTGGTTGTCACAATGATTCGGTGGGACCTATGGCTGGTTCTAGTAGAGATGGCCAGAGTTGCTAGATGACCTGGAATGCTCGGTTCTCCAGCACAACAAACCATTGTCCCACCAGAACCACCTATCACACCCCAGTTGGAGTCACCCATGACCCTTATTTTACAGAAGAGAGGCCTCAAGAAAAGAAGCAAATTGCCCAAGGTCAGAGACAATGACAAGGGGCTGGTTTTGGTAGCCTATGGTTTTATAACATGAATGACATCATTACTTTTTTTAATTTTTAGGGGGGGGGGCTTAGGATGGATTCCCCCACAAAGTAGACCCTGAGGCAAGGATTCAAGTACAAGTGGGGTACTTGGGAGATGAGCCCAGGGAGCCTGGTAGGAGAGCGGGGAGGTGGGACAGGGATGGGAAGGAAGCCACAAACCGTAGGTTATCAAGTATGGGAAACTGAGGCTCAATCTTGTTGGGGAGGGAACTCAGCGAGGTACTACAGAACACATCTCAGGGTTGGCCTGCCTGAGGAGTGCAGGAGCTTGCGTGTTTATCCCCCAGTGCTCAGCCTTCATTGATGACTGCTGCTTTAATTCCCAGGGCTCTGGCCACAGGCCGTGAACTGTAGCTACTCAGATGGAGCAGCACCTTGCAGAAATATTCCCCAAAACAGCAAATGCAGGGGACATGGGTGGGCATCAAAGCATCTGGTGGTGATGCAAAGACTTAAATCGAACAATGAGTCAGGTCACATAGTCAGCTCATGAATCAAACAACCTGGGGCTGTAGAAACCGCAGGTAATTATTTTTTAAACACTTGCCTTTAAACTTGGAATAGTTTGTACATTGAAATTTTGGACCCCTGGAACAGATTTGGTCAAGGGTTTCTCATGAAGCCGCAGGCCCCGAGGGGTTGCCATTTATGGGACTGATAAAACCATACTACACTTTTGATTTCCCTCTTTGAAGTGGTCGCTGCTTTCCCAGGCCCCATCCCTAACTTTCAATGCAGGAGAACTACAGCAACACAAAAACCCACAAAAGGCCGCCAAGGTCTTGGATTTAACCACAGCTGGTTTCTGAGGGTGTGTGCACGGTGAGCAGAGGTAGCCACAGGCCTGGGGGAGAAAAAAAACATGCTGTTACTTCCCAGAAGCAATGTCCCAGGCCCCACCAGCCACACTGGCCTCCTCGTGACCTTCTCCAGTTGGCATTCTCTAATGTTCTGTCAACAAAATATAAAATTTGTGGCTCATGAAAACAATGCGATGGTCCCAATCTTATGCATTCCTTCCAAAGACTCAGCTGCAAGGCATCCTGAGTGCGTCCCGGGAAAAGTGTGTAAATGTGAGGGTGGAGACTCTCTCTTTCTCCCTCTCCCTCTCTCTCTCTCACATACACACAGACACACACAAACACACAATGACCTTCCAGATTCAGAATCTGAGGAAGCCTTTCTTTCTGTCAGTGAGAGAGAAATCATCACCAAAGGGAAAAAAAGAGTACTATCACATTCATAGGTTCCCTTCATTTGGTTTTGTAGTTAATTCTGTTAAGTGCTGACAAGACTTTTGCTCAGAGAAAGTGCATAGTAATGGGAAGGGAGGCCAACAATTTATGGAACCCCTGATTAGACCCTTTGGTGTTTATGTCATTTAGTCTTCCAAACAGCCCTTGAACGCGGCATGATTATGAACCCCATTGTACAGCTCAGGAAACTGGGGCTCAGAGAGGCTATGGGGCCTGTCCATGGTGGCAGAGCCCAAGGGGCTGCGTCAGGGTGCAAACCCTATTCTCTAAGACCCTGTTCTCTAAGCCTGGGACCGCCATGCCTGCCTCTCTTCCCTGCTGGGGGTAACACTTTGTGTTCAGGATCTGCAGGGGAGGACTCCCTCATTGCTTTAAATGACTTTTTAAAAACCCCTAATTGTAAAGATAACAAGCAGCCTTACAAAAGAAAAGTTCCTAAAAATATGGAGAAGACTTAGGGGAATAAACTGTCTAACTACACGGATTCAAGCGCTTGAGAAGATTCCATGTAAATGGCCATCAGTGACCTTCACGTTTCAAAGAGCCTTGACCCTCACCTCTTTCTTTGATGACCCAAGGCCCCTTGGCGGTGGGCAGAGCAGACCCTTGTGAGCAACTTGATCAGCTTTTCTGGCGATGGCTGTTGTTCATTATAGAAAATTTCACGTAGGCAGTGGCACTGTTCTATAGGCCTAATACTCAAGGACAAGTGACTCGGAACCCTCTACTTCCAGGCGCTGGGCTAAGTGATCTGCATTGATCACTTTGCTTACTCCTCTCCATGGCTCTATGGGTGGATATCATTATACCCATTTCACAGATGATGAAACCGAGGCTCTGCAAAGTTATGATACATGCCCAAATGGTCCCATTTGAGTGGCAGGGTCTGGGCTCTTTTCCAACAGCACAGGCATTTCCACTGAAGTCCCCAAATCTCACCCCCTCCCAGGAGACATTCTGCAGAAGATGTCTCGCGATAGGTAAGTGAGAGTCCTGCTCAAGCTCTCCACATTTGCTCTGGTCTTTTCACAACCATAGAAGAGGAAGCCTTCAAAATGCACAGGAGGAGGGCACTGAGGAAGATCCTAAGTTCAGAGTGTACCTCTGGTGCCATCGTCCATGCTGTTACAAGAATCTTTGCTGCTATTAAACTCCAGGGGCCGCCATCTGCCTCCCCAGCCAAGTGGCCCAGTGACTCAAGGCAGGGTCTGCGTCAGTCATCTCCACGTCCCAGTGGTCCAGGCCACTGATGGATTGCTTAGCTTACATAGAAACAGCTTCCGATTTGTCCTCAGTAAAGCCCCAGCAAAGAAGCCTTCCTAACCTCCAGGGCCAATCCACACCACCCATTATCAGGATGTTCAGACCCGAATTCTGTATTTCAGACAAATTTTAAAAGGAAATTGTTAAAGGTTTGGGGGGGATTCTGGTGGTGGTTCTTAGTATCCTCTCCTAGGAGAGATGGATGCAGCTGCTCTGCAGACCACACTTGGAGTAGCGAAGGTGTAGGTCACTCCCCTTCCTCACTGCAAGAGGTTAAGGGACCATCCTTTTTCTCACTGGTGACAAACAAAGTCTGTGACACTCAGTGTAAAGCCAAAACATCATCTCTCCAGAAACCGGAGAGATGTCATGCTCCTTACCCAATTTTCTCCAAGTCAAAGCCCAGTAGAGGCGCTGGAAAATCAACTGAGCAGATAAAAAAATCAACCCCCTTCACCCAACGACCTGGCAATGGAAGGAGAGGAGGAGATTTGAATCCAGAGAGCGCTGAATATGTTTGCTGCAACCCACTTTTAAGTTCTCCTCAAACTATTTAAAAAATGATTAGCTCGTGTAGAGGGGAGCCTGATGAGTTTGACTTTGGAGTCATTACAGCCAAAGCATCTTGGTTGTTTCCTCTTTGTGCCCAGAAATCGAGGGGAAGGTGAAGGAAGCCCCCATCAGCTGCCACAACAAGAGCCAAAGCCACAAAGCAGAGTGCATGTCCAGGGAGCATCAGAGAAAGGGAAAGCCACCGACAACATGTGTGTGGGACACCAGAGGGAAAACCAACCAAACAACAAACAGATGATACCAAAAAATAAAACAAAACAAAACAAAACAGGAGGCTGTTCAGCTGTGGCTGACTTCCCTTCCCATCTGCTTTGCCTTGTCTTCTCCCAAACATGAACTCTCATGAGAATGGAACTTAAAATCTCTCTCCTGGGCACAATGCCCCTTCGTGCTTTTTCAGAGGGACTATGGACTGATTTTTTTTTTAAAGCAAAAATGCACCACGTGGCAAGAATTGAATAAATAATTCAAAGACTTTGAGTCAGAATCTTTATGGACTCTGTGGCTCAGCCTCATTTCTGTTCTGTGTTGCTTGTCTGCCCCGAGAATGTGGAGGCAGAACATTTATTTTCCCTAGAAAAACAATGCGTCAGCTCTCTTCGCCGGCTTCCGTGACACTAAAGGCATTTCGGTGTTAGCCAAATTGGAGCCAACTGGAGCTTGCACACTCCTGAGCAGGAACCAAATAATCAATTGCATCTGACACTTCCTTCCTTCTCATGACCCCTCCTCCTTTCTCTTTTGATCACTCTTCCTGTATGTGCATGTGTTTTCCTGTGTTTCATATATATAACACACATCTACATCTTGCTAGAAATTTTTAGCTCTCTGACACATAATAAAGGCATCTGTTCCCAGCTAAATCAGGCCTTCTGTTCAAAGTGTTTTCCCTAGAAAATACGGAGGCTTCTAATTAAATAACTCAATGAGCAGCAGGAAGGAATAATGTAAAAATGAGAGCAGCATTTTGGCTTATGTAGCACCCTTCTTGACAAGTGGCCCACAGTGGTTGACAGGCTTCAGAAAATCATGCTGTGCTACTGTCCCTCCCATGTGCTTAGAAAGAAAAGGAAGGAGGGAGGGATGGGGAAAATAACCCAGTAGTCAAAGTGGGGTTTCACCAAGAATGTTTGAATCAGGGGTGGGGGGAGGCAGTTTGCTGGGCAGCAGAGTCCTCATTCTAGAAGGGGAGGTGAGAGAAGCAGAGGTGAGAAAGGTTCAAGGAGAAGAGGGAGACACAGAGAAAGGTAAAGAAGCAAAGAGAATATAGAGGGAAAGGGTGATGCAAATGATGTATTTTTGGGATCTCATTCATCCCTGATCCATCCCTAAGAGGATGCAGACCTAGATGAGATCTAAATGACTCTTGTTCTCCTATTTCTAGAATACAGGTTTTCCCCGGCATCTTGGGGTGGCTCCCAAGATGTCTCAGGAGGACGCTTTGATGAAGGTCAGAGCTGAAGACCTCTGCACAGTTTGCAAAGGAGGACTCTACCTCCCATAATTCCCTTTACCTGGAGGGAAGGGATACGTAAGAACCACATGGGCATGGGTCTGGAGAGAGGCTGGAAGGTTGAGAGGGTGGAAAATTCCAAGCCACTGGCGTCTTTCTTGGGTCATTGCAATGACCTCCCAATTGGCTCTCTGCATTGGCCCTTGGCCCCAGAGTCTAGTATTCAGAGGTCACACATGTTAGCCCTCTGCCCCAAACCCACTGCTGGGCCCCAACGCAGTCAGAGTCAACAGCTGAGCTCCTGACGCTGGCCTCCGAGGGCACCTGAAGTGTCTCCACAGCCCCTCACCCCGCCTCCTTCCTCTCCTGCCACTCACCCCTCCCAGTCCACCCCCTCCTTGCTGCTCCTGGAACCTGCCAGACATGTTCCTGCCCTAGGGCCAGGGCCTCTGGAATGCTCTACCCCAGAGAGCCACCTGAGGCTGGCCCCTCTGGTCATTCAGGTCTCTTGGGTTCCTTCTTCCCACTCCTTCTTATCCCCTTACCCAGTTTCATTTGACCTGAGAGCACCTATCCTCACCTGGCATTTTATCAGTCGTCTTTTTGTTCCTTTAGACTTTGTGTATTGTCTGTCCCCCCCAACTAGAATACCCGCTCTGTGAGGGTAGACGCTTTGTTGGCTGCATTCACCACTGCCCCTCCCCACTCCCGCCAATGACTAGAACAGTGCCTGGCAGGCAATAGGATCTCACTAGATATTGTTCCAGGTTTAATGACGTGATCCGAGGAAAGAGGGAGAAGAGGAAAGAGATGGAAGGAACTAGCCTGGGAATGGCCATCTCACAGATAATATTCCTACAGGGCTGGTGTCAGGAAAGGCATGGCTCAGGAAAGAAGTGTGGCCAGCTCAAGGCCTCAGGCCTGACATCTCCCTGGTACATCCAGGTCAATCTGTCACCATTCCCTGGACATCATTCGGGTGTCAGTGTGGTGTCGGTTATAGTGCACTATGCTTATGAAGAGCGACGGCAGCCCAGGGCTGTCTAACTCTCCCAAATGACAAATCAGAACATTCTGAGGAGACCATATATTTATAAATATTTGAGAAATGGCGCATTCCCAGGGTTGCGTATATTCATCTGGGTTGCCTTGAAGTGTGGGTCATTTCATCTATTTTTTTCTTTCTTTTGGTTTTGGGGTTTTGGTTTTTTGCTGTTGTTGTTTTTTTAAGCCAGCAATCCTACCCTAAAGCCAAACAATCAGAGTCTTTGAAGAAGGGGTGAGTTAGTCAGCACTCCAGGGAGAGAACTGGTTCCTCTGAGAAGAGTCAAAGATTAGCTGCAGACATTCCCTTGGGGGAAGCCCAGCCCAGCTGCCACCCAAAGTGACCCAGAAGTGGGAGTTCTGCTGATAATCCTCAGCGCCCACACGACCCTGTTACTCACTTGTGTACGAGGACCCGAGGGTCACCTGCACCCTTAAGGAAGAGTTCTCTCGCACTGGGGGTACTGGTTATTTCAATGCCATCAACACCAGACACAGGAAGGTGGCCCAGTAGACCAGGTGTTCTCTACCGTGGCCCTACTGACCTTCTGGACCAGATCATTCTTTGTGGTGGGGGCTGGCCCGGGCACGGAAGGATGTTTCGCAGGACCCCTGGCCTCTACCCACTAGATGCCAGGGGCACCTTCCCCCTCCCCCCAAATTTGTGACATCCCAAACTCTCTCCAGACATTGCCAAATGTCCCTTGGGAGTGGGAGCAGAATCAGCCCCAGACAAAAGCCACAGAAGACATGAGGCCACAGAAGAACAAGTTACCAGGTCCTGATTAATTTGGGGGTGGGCTGGGGGAAGGAAAGGGGAGAGGAAGAAATCTAGAGACGGGGAGCAGGGGCTTTGAGAGGAGGAATGTCTCACAGGCTCCATCCAGGAAGAGAAAACCTGACTTGCAAAGAAGGCCAGTGGAGAGGGGCGCCCCACCGGAAGCCGACACAGGAAATCACCACTCCGGCCTCCTCTGAAGGTAACAGTAAGTTTGTAAGCAGGCCAAAGGGGCAGCAAAGCCAATGAAAATGGGAGTGTCCCATGGCTTAGCAGATATCAAACTTACTTTAAGAATTCAAAGCAGTCAGAAAAAATCCAAACAGCACCCCTGAATGCTCCTTTCCTTAAACTGAAGACTAACCAACTTCCTGTCAACACATAGGAGCCTGAAGTGATTGTGACTGCTTTTGATCCGGGAACTTTTCTTCTAGCCACAAAGAGCAACTGCTTGGGATTTGTTTCTGGTAACTGCAGAGGGGAGGGGGTACCGCTCAGACTGCAAGGTGAACCAAAAGAGGAAACAGAGGCAAAGACATAGAAAGGTAAAGAAAGCCCTCATCGTCTCCTTCCCCACAGCTGGCTCAAGAGCACTGACATAGTTCCTAGCATTTGGCACCAGCCAGGGGACTGATCTCCCAGGTGTCTTGAAGGGACAGACCCAGAGAAGCTGGCAGGGCCCTAGCTTTATCCGTCAGGAACTAAGCCAACTGAGAGTTAAGTGCTGCCTTCCACATATAACAAAGGACACTGCCGGCTGCCTCAGAGGCTCCCATGCACTTAATAAAGGCTAACTAAACAAACAAAGAAAAAGTCTTGGGAAAATAAAACTCTTCACACCTGGGCGCCCTCTTTATTACAGACTCAAGTTTAGCAATAACCTGCCAAAAACCTGGCCTGACCTCCACGATGAGCCAGAGTGGATAGGTCAGAGAAAGCAAAACTGTCCCCATCTGGCCAGCCTCCAGCCATTAAAGGAAAATGTCTGGTCTGGGTCCAGATATTTTTCAGGGGGTGGGGGTTGGGAGTATCTTATTGAAAAGTCTTTACTTGATTATCCATTTTGTGAAAGTATCTGAAGTTTTGTTCATTTCATTACTGAGTTCATCATCAGCTTCACTTCTAAGTAATGCTGGGGGACTTTGGGTGACAAACCCATTCATGATGATCAAAACAACATTCACGTTTAGAGAGCACTTATTGCATGCTCGTTCAAAGTGCCTTAGAGGGATTACTTCATTAGATCCAAATGGAAGTTTGATTTGTATCGGTTGCAATTATAAATTATCTGCACCTAATTTTCTTCCTTCCATCTCCCCTATAAATTCTCCTAAACCCAGAAATGTGAATAAGAAAAACAGCCAGTCATATTTTCTGCTGGTCTCTGCGCTAGATTGCAAAAATGGCCACAATCATACCCTCCGGCTCTGGCCACCTTGCAGCCCCTCACATTAAGAGATGGAGTCCATTTCCCCTCTTTGCAACCCTGGGCTTGGTCATGTGTGCCGGTTTGAATGTATTATATCCCCCAAAATGCCATTATCTTTGATGCAGTCTTGTGTGGGCAGACGTATAAGTGTTGATTAGATTGTAATTCCTTGATTGGGTGTTTCCATGGAGAAGCAACCCACCCAACTATGGGTGATGACTCTGATTACATAATTTCCATGGAGGTGTGGCCCTGCCCATTCAGCATGGGCCTTGATTAGTTTACTGGAGAACAGAAGGAGCAAGCTTGCTACAGCCAAGAGGGACACTTTGAAGAATGCACAGGAGCTGAGAAAGGAACTGCAGATGAGAGACAGTTTGAAGATGGCTGTTGAAAGCAGACTTTTGCTCCGGAGACGCTAAGAGAGGACAAACGCCCCAAGAGCAACTGAGACTGACATTTTGGAGAGAAGCTGAAGCCTAGAGAGGAACGTCCTGGGAGAAAGCCATTTTGAAACCAGAACTTTGGAGCAGACACCAGGCACGTGCCTTCCCAGCTAACAGAGGTTTTCTGGATGCCAATGGCCATCCTCCAGTGAAGGTACCCTTTGTTAATGGACACTTTATGGCCTTAAGACTGTAACTCTGTAACCAAATAAACCCCCTTTTATAAAAGCCAATCCATTTTTGGTGTTCTGCATTCCGGCAGCATTAGCAAACTGGAACATCATGTAACTTGCTTGGGTCAAGACAAGGCAACAGAGGAAACAGTGGGTGAGTTCTAAGCCCAGGTTTCAAGAGGCCTTGCACACTTCTGCTCACATGCTCGTGATCCTGTGACTGGCAGGTGAACAAGCCTGGGCTAGCCGGCTGGAGGATGAGAGCACGCCTCTGGAAGAAACACCCCAGAGGAGGCCAGCCTGGACCTGCCAGAGCCAGCCCACCTGCCAGCTGGCTGTGGACTCACAAGAGAGCCCGGCTGAGATCAGCCCATCCTGGCCCAGACCAGAACCACCACCCAGTCCCCTGCCCCACAAGAATGGAGAACTAACTACACATTTGTTGATTGAAGTTTGGGGGTCGTTGATTCCCCAGCAAAGGGGTGACATTCAGAGCATCGGCTCTGCTCATTTATCTTGTAATTCGCCAAGAGGAAGTTATGATTTGTGGTGTTTTCAAAACTTATTCAACCACAAACTTACTCTCTCTTTCCCTTTTCTCTCTTTTGTGTGTGTGCACACATGCACATCTCACACTTAGGAGAAGATCCCTCTAGATCACACATCAGAGGAGTAATTAGCATTCATTCATTTGCAGGTTTTATGGAAAACAGTTGTTTTCCTTCATGTCCACCTAATTTTTTCACTGCCGATCTGAAAACAGTTACCTCGATGGTAACCATACCAACCAATGTTATAACAATAGATAAGTGCTCAGAAAGCTCCCAAACCTTCCCCGCTACTGAGAACTACTTGAAAAGGCAGAAGTCAAAACTGACAACTTAATGTTCCAGCCCCAGAAAAACAACAATCATACGTTGTCCCCAAGAAACCCCTTCCACTGTAAACAAATAAGAGTAAAAGGCTGCAAAACAAGACCAAAAAGAATTGGTTACACACTGGTTAAGGATTCATTTTGAGTCAAAATCAATAAAAGCCCCACATTCCAAGCAGGGCCCTTAATTGCCTCAGCCCCTCAAGAAAAAGCCCCCCACACAAGTATTCTGAAACATTTCTGGAAATTCATCTTTTACTTAACTGATATGCTTCCAACAGCTAGTTTTCATTTTCAGTTCACCTGGCCTTCTCAGGGCTCAAACTAGCTCTCTAAAATTTCCCCCTTCTCTGGATCATCATTATCAAGTTTCTGTCAATCAACACTGTGTAAACCTCCAGGTACAATTTTTCCAGCACATTACACAAAAATAAATTACAACACTTGCGACTCAAATTCTCCTTTTTTGTTAAAGCACTTAAAAGGTTATTTGAACACCATCTAGTCAACAATAAGTACTTCCAAAATGAGTTACTACACGTGTCAAAACACACACCCAACAGACCAGGACTGCTTCAAAAAAAATCCATCAGGCTCTAGTGAGGAATCTGAGGCCCTTCCTCCCAGTGAGCTCAGCTGGGCAGGGTGGTTTGCCTTGTTACTCAATCAAAGACAACTCTGGACTAACAAATATAGAAAGAATGATGGCAGCAGCCATCAGAGTAAACGATCATTCAGGTGAGAATCAGCAATGAATGCTAAAACTCGGTAGAGAGAATGTGATAACGAACTGGATATTTACAGAATGTCAAAGTATCTTCGTACAAATTATACTTATTCATTACAAAAGGAAAAACAGTGACTGCACAGACACCACCGCAACCAAGTGATGGACAATATCACCAAGAAGGGGCAAATGGACACGTGGGCCTCCTGATGTGGTACCCAGAGAAGGACAAATCATGTACGTCACTTTTATAGGATTCCAGCCACACATGCATAAACCAGAATCCAAACACGAGGAAATATCAGAGAAGCCCAGATTAAGGGACAATGTATAAAATTCTTCATAAATGTCAACGTGATAGAAGACAAAGAAAACCTTGTGAACTACTCCAGATTAAAGGAGACTAAAGCGACAGGATGACAGAATGCCACGTGTGACCAAGACTAGACCGTGAGCCGTAAGAAAATTGCTCTAAAGGGAATTATTGGGACAAAACTGGAGTATGGACTATGGAATAGATAAAAGTATGGAATCAATGTTACATTTCCTGAATTTGATAGCTGTATATAATTTGTAAGGGAATATTTTTTTCTATGCAATTTTATTGAGGTATATTCACATAGCATACAATCATCCAAAGTGTACACTCAATTGTTCCCAGTATCATCATGTAGTTGTGCATTCATCACCACAATCAATTTTTGAACATTTTCATCACTCCAAAAGATAAAAATAAAAATGAGAATAAAAATAAAAAGTGAAAAAGAACACCTAAAACATCTCATTTAGTTTTTGTCTCCATTTTTCTACTCATCTGTCCATACACTGGATAAAGGGAGTGTGAGCCACAAGGTTTTCATAATTACATAGTCACACCATATAAGCTATAAAGCTATATGCTCATCTTCAAGAATCAAGGATACTGGATTGCAGTTCAACAGTTTCAGATATTTTAAGGGAATATTCTTGCTCTTAGGAAATACAAGAGGTAAAGAGGTTTGGTGTCTACAACCTACTCTTGAATGGTTAGGGAAAAATTTACATATATATACATAAACATATGTATAGAAAGAGAAGAGAAGAGATAAAGTAAATGTGGCAAAATATTAACCTCAGTGCATGTAGGAAAAGGTACATAGGAGTTCTTTGTACTATTCTTGCAACTTTCCCAGAAGTTTGAATTATTTCAAAATATAAAGTAAAACAGACAAACAACCACAAGACATGTGGCGTTTTGCCCCTTGCACATGGAGGTAAGACTTGGAAGCAGGGAGCCATCTCCCTTCCCAGCCGCCTTGCACAGCACCATCCAGAGAATTCTCCAGAAAGGACCCCCTCTTAGCCTCTTCCGAAATGGAGCGTTTGTGACCCGAGGCCACCGGCACTCTAGGATGCATATGCCTTGAGAGTCAGGGAACTGAAACAAATCTGGGACACAATTCAACTCTTGAACATTTTCTTCCTGTGAGGTTTGCATTGTGGTGGCTGGGGGCCGTAGTTCCTTTGCTGGCACTTTTGGAAGAGAAAGAAATGCTTTTCTGGAGGCATTAGGGGGCTGGGACGCTGACAGGGAGACAGGAGGGAAGCCCACGTTCCCAGGTGTCCACGGGGATGTTCGGTGTCACCCCCTTCCCACCACACCCCACCCTTTGTGTAAATGTCCACTGAGCTCAGCTCACCTGGAGGAACTCGTCCCATTACTGGCTCTGCCTCCAGCCAGGTAGGAGCCCTGGGGTGGATCCCGTGGCTGCTCTGAACCCCAGTTTCCTCATCTGCTTATTGGGAACAAGAATCCCTGCCCGGTTGGCCCCACCTCCCCTGGGCAGCAGGAAACATCAAGCGCCCTGGAGTGGGCCCTGGAAGGCCTGCCCTGGCAGGAGGCCTGGGTCTCTATCTCTCCAGTGGCAGCCACTGCCGAGCCTCCTACTTGCTGCTGTGTCCACCCAGTTGTCCCGGCCCGCGGGACGATCAACCGAGGCTCCAGCTCCTGCGAGGGAAGAATGGTATGGGACAAGAGACACGAAGAAAGACAGCAAGACAGGTTTCTGATCAAGCTGCAAAACTTTATTGAAGAGGCAGGGTATATATACTCTAAGGTAGAGGGAGTGGCTAGTACGAACTGGTGGCGGCCTAGGATTGGTGGCTGCAAAGGCGGGTGGCGGTCTAGGATTGGCTGCTGCTGTTGCTGGGGCGGATGGCAGATGTAAGGCTAGCACAGGATTGGTGGCTACTGTTGCTGGGGTAGAAGGCAGGTAGTAAAGCTAGCACTCTAGGCGCAAATCTTAGGCGCGAACGGCTATCACTTCCGTAGAAGGCTGAGGGCAACTTAAGCCGCTATTGCATCAGCCCTAGCGGTCATGTTGCATATCTCCGGCATCGCTGAGGGTGGATTTTATACATGCTACCTTAATCGTCCCCAACACCCAGTCACATGCCTGGGTTGCTACCTCAGTTTCCTTTTTGGCACTCCTGCTTTCTGCCAAGCTCGGAGTCCTGCCCGGCCCCAAGACTCAGCCTGACAGTCCCCTTGCTCTGGCCGGGTGTCCCTGCTGCCTTCCACCTTGCCAGATCCCACCTCCATGAGTACATGAGCCAGACCAGCCACACTCGGGCAGGGACAGCGTGACAGTTTGGGCTGGTTTTGCTGACTGCCAAGGACAGCTCCTTGAAGGACAATTACCAATAACAAAAGCGTTTTCAGGGAAACAATCTTCTCTCTCCATTCTTTTACTAACCAGCCATGGATAAAGTAGCCCCAGAGATGGCCTCTGACCTCTGGAGCCTCACATCGGCACAAACCTGCCCCCCAGATGTGCTTAGGGCAGGGGCAACGTGACGGAGCCACGTCATTTCCTCAACTGCAGGTCCTGGCGGCTGAGTTGCTGGGTTCCCAAGTAACGTTAAGAGGGATTATCTTAAGAAAAGGGAAGAAAGATTTGGAAACAGGGTGTCGCAACCCAGCTCCTCAAAGGGCAGTCACCAGTGTCAGAAGTTTCCATTCTGGGCCCCTGAGGGAATGCTTCACGCCCAAGGGCTCCCTGTTCCCGGCAAGCCTGCGTGGGCGCCGAGCCGGGCCTGAGGGGCAGTCTGGGCCTGGTTTTCCGGCTGGCAGCACTGTGAACTTCAGAAGGGCTGCCACGCCCAGGCAGCTGCAGCCTCGGCAGCTTGGACCTTGGAGCATTCCAGGCTGGCTCGCAGATGCTACTCTTTGAGCAGATGTGTTCGAGCCAGGGCACAAGGAACTGTGGGCCTGGCACCAAGCCCTGCCCCTACCCCCAAAATAAGTTCCCTTCCAAGGCAAGGTTGAACGAAGATGCTTTAACACCTCCAGGCCAAATCTTCTGGAAATAGCCACAGCAGGGACACTCCCAAGTCAGCCTTGGACATGCCACTGCCCACCCACCCAAAGTGAGGCAGGGTGGCTGGAGGACCCCCCACAATTCTCTAAGGCCAGGATCCGCACAGTAATGTGAGAGCTTGCTCCAGGCTGCTCAGAGGCACCACAAAGCAGAGAACCTGGAAGTACAACCTTAAAATGCCATGGGGAACGGTGGACTCCATTGCCCGAGTCTCCTGGGAGCTGGCGGTGGCCTTGGCTTGGGGCCCATCTGTCTCTGTCCTCTTGGCTGGGGCCTCACTCCACAGCCCCCAGAGGAGCAGAGGCGGAGCTGGCCTTCCTCGCTTTCATGAAACCCAGTTATGGGCCGATCACGCAGACTGCTTCCTCCGCCAAACCAAAATGCAGCAACGAGGCAATTATCCAGAGAACTGAAGCCAGGCTCGGCTTTGCCAAGGTCATTCAATGAAATGGATGCCATTTCTTAATTCCCCACTTTGCTTTGGCTATGGCGACCTGGACTTGGTGAGCTTAGTATTTACAATGAAAAACTAGCAAATAAAAATACATTTGGTTTTGAAAAACGAATGAATGAATAAAAGAAGAAAATCAAACCAACTAAAGTACCATCTTTCCAAAGGGAACACAATGAAAATATATAATTCAGCTGGTGTCATAATATTTACTGGACAAGGGGGGCAGGGTAAGGGGCAGGGAACTGAGGTAGAACTTCCTGGAAGTTCCCTCAGTGGCAAAAACAGAGAAAGGAAAGAACCAAGTTTAATTCTGCCAGCTCTTGTGGGTCAAGTGGGACAAGGAGAGGGGTCTCTAACTGATCCTCTGCTGCCCTGCTCCTGCCATCCCTCCAACAAGAATTTCTGGAGCACAATGTCTCTATTTCCACCATGCATTTGAGACTGTGGAACAAGTGGGCCCCTAGCTTTGAGCTCTTGGAGAGGGCCAAATTGGGCCCCTGCATGTGCAGTGACTTGGCTGGAGAGAGCTGGCCCTGCTAGACAAGTGTCTGCGGCTCTTCCCAAATCTCAAGAGCAAGCACACATGGGCCAGCTGGGGATCTTGTTGAAATGCAGATTCTGGGTCAGCAGTTCTGGGGTGGGGCCTGAGAGCCTCCATTTCTATCAAGCCCCCTCCCCACCCCATGAGGCTGATGCCCCTGGCCCCAGACCACACCTTGAGAAATCAGGCTCTGACTTACACCCACAAATGAAGGCGTTGCCAGTGGGTTGCACATTCCAGGTCAAGTTAACTAAAGTGCACTCGCTTTGCAGCCTCATCTGCATCTTGAAATTCCACTCCAGTTAAGAAAGAGGAGTCAGGTTTTCAAAATCTCATCCCATTAATGGCAGCATTATTTGGGATGGAGGGAAATGTGTTTCTGCTTTCCAGTCATTCGTAGGAACATTCAGCTTACAAATTACTAATTTCCTTCCATCCACACACACACTCTCTTCCTCTGCAACTCCTCTTAACATGACAATAAACATGAGGCGGCGCAGACAGCCAGCCAGGAGAACACGGCCAGCCCAGCTGGAGGGCCACAACTCTAGAAGCAATTCCTAGAGGGGGGAAAATGTTTCGGGCCCAGCAATTCCCCTTTCTGTCCAACGAAAAAGCGAGCAACCCCTATTCTCCGAGCCAGCCCCGTCCCCACAGAGCCAGCTTTCTTGGCAGTCAGCGAGAAGAGGCTATCACTGTCTGTGCTTTTGTTATCCCCTCTTAGATCTTAATCATCCCGAGACATCCTATTTTCCATGAGAAAGGGAAGGGGAGGGGAGGGGAGGGGAGGGAACACCATTCTTGTAAAACTCCACAAAAATCTGAATTTACAGAAATGGCCCTTTATTGGCCACCTTGCCTAATCCTTCAGGGACCCTTGTGAAACTGTTCCATAGGGTGACTTCAGTGGACATAGCCAAGTTTTAAATGTCTACAAAGATGAGGTTTCCCAACAATTTGCAAATGTCAAACGGAACTAACTCTCTGCCATGCGTATCATATGCAAAGAATTAGGAATGATCAGGAAATAATCCCTGGAAACAGAAATGTTAAGTCTTGACATTCACTTTTAAGTCATTAAAAACTCCATAACCAGAAATGGAAGGAGGAAAAAAAAAGTCTTATCTCATGAATTGGGAGACCAAGAGGCAAGGAACTTGCCAAATAAGCATCAAAAGGCTGAGCAGCCCGAGGTGGCCCAGTGACAGCCTCTCCTGTCCCCCCACCAGGACAGTGGTCCCTGTGGGTCATCGCTAACCACGAAGGAATGTGACCAGTACCAAAAGCAGGTGGGCAGGGCTCTCTTGAGCCGGGAGCCCCCACCCCCTCAGCACCCTTTCCCATCAATCCCACAGCTCTGTGCCGTGTTTCAAAGTGAAACCCAAACACACTCAGGAACATCTGGGAGATGGTGTGCGAGTGTGCCTCGGCCTTAGCCCAGCTGGCCCAACTTTGTGTAATGCCCTGGGTAGAAGGCAAAACACTGCCCTCCCCACTTCTAAACAGCCTGTTCATTCATCTAGGAAACTGAAATGAGCAGCAGGGCAATGGAAAGACACATTTTGAAACCTGGACCACATGGTTTGTCATTCCTATTTTGGTTGATCTTAAACCTTCCCCTAAATAAACTCTCCATACTGGATACGGGAGATTGAGTAGGGGGGCGCCGAGGAGGGCAGGGGACTTTTTCTACTGTGAGGCCCTAAGAAGTCCTTTATTCCCGTAACCAAGACCATCACTAAAGGCCATCATGTCTGGTAGCAGAGTGGGGCTTTTACAAGAAACCGTCTCTTCATCGGCCGGCCTGTGAGGGCAGCTGGCTTTTCCGGGTGGTCTCAGCGCAATGCAGAAGGCATGCCATGGAATGATCACAAAGAACAGCAATCGCTTGGTCCACCTGTCCCTTACCCTTATTGCAAAATCCTAGGAGGTGGGAATAGGTGAGAAAACCAAGCAGCAGAGAAGTAAAGTAACTTGTCCCAAATCCAACTCAGCTGACAACTGAAGAAGTCACATGCTTTTAACCAGAGGTTCTCAAAGTTCGCATTAGAATCACCCCACCCAGGCTTCACCCATCACCAATTAAATCAGAATCTCTGGGGGTAGGACCTAGACATTGCTATTTTTAATCTCCCCAGGTAATTCTTGTGCACAGCCGAGTTTGAGAACTGGCGTTCCAAACCACCGTTCTTTGATGGCTGTTCAGAAAATAAAGAACAGCTGGATAGGCTGGGCCTCGCCTAGCTGTTTGTCATCAGAAAATCCCCGTGGAGAACACACGAGCATCTTTTAGCAGATGGATGGATTTGGGAAAAGCCAAGAGTGAGCAGAGGCCAGCACGACAGGAGTTACTGCTAAAATATGCCCCCAAGGGCTCTTACTTGGCGTGTTCAGGATGAAAGTGAACTCCAGTAGTCCACTCGGGTGACAGGAGAGGTGAGCCACGGCAGCTCCGAGCTAACCTTGGGCTGTAGCCCACTCAGGCCCTCCATGCATGGATGGGAGTTATACATACACCCATCTCTGTGTATACTCTTGCATATACGTATATATGCTCTTTCTATATATACTCTTTACTAGAGCATCTTTCACTGCTGTGCTGGACCGTGTTATTATTCTCACTCACATTCAGCAGGATGACACACCTCCATCCCTGCTCTGTTGAACTCAGGGTTGGGTTGGCCACATGACTGGCTTTGAGCAACAAAGTGTGAACAAAAGTGTTGTGGTTATGTGTCACTTCTGAGCCAAAGCATCAAAAGCAAGTGCATGGATCACCATTTTCTCCTTTCCCTACCATCCCTTGGACCAGCAGCCTTCCAGGCAGAGACAGATCCCATCAGCCCAGTGAAGGTTTTGGAGGGAAAAGCTACAGCTGACGCACAATGGATACTCATCATGAGCAAGAAACAAGCTGCTCTTTGTCAGCCACTGAGATATGGGGGTCATTTGTTACCACACCATAACCTGGCCTATCCTGACTGATACACTCACCCACCCTCAAAATACCGATTTCATTTATACTCTGGAGAATGCGGAGGAGACACCCCAGAGCAGTCCCTTCTCTACGACACTGTGGGATGCAGACACACAGTATTAAGTCCCCTCCCCGACACCGTAAGTCCCTTCTGACACTGGAAAGGGTCTAACTAACTCAAATTAAAATAAAATAAATGGATTTTCTCTCTCTCCCTCTTACAAACAAACTGCCTTTTAAATTAGACACCCAAGTGTCCCATTTCTCTCTTCCTGGTCCTACTTTTCCACCCAAGAGAGGGCCTCATTTACAGTGCAAACAGCCCTCTGGCATTTACCCCAAAACTGGTAGCTCATTAAAAATGAAGAATTGGGGGCAGGTAGCAAGCAGCCTGACTTGATTTCCCAGCCTGAAACCAGGACCCTGATCAATGTGGAAGGGATGGGAAGGCTAGATGGCAAATGGCACTCAGCCTCCTCAGGTTGGGAATCAGAGAACATGCCCCGTATTATCTGCAAGAATGAGAAAGGTCATCCACTCTAGAATTGAGGACTTAGCAAGAAATTAAAGATGATGTAATCCAGTGGTTTCAACCCTGGCCCCCAACCCAGAGATTCGGATTTAATTGATCTAGAGTTGGGCCTAGGCATCAGCATTTTAAAAAAAGAAACGCTCTCCAGGGACTCTAACGCAGGCATCCTAGGTTGAACTTCCATCCTACTTCTTTTCCTTCCCCCAAAGGCCCAGAGGGATGAAGGTCACACGGCTAGTTAATGGCAGGGGTCCGGACTAAAACCTTTCATACGTGATTTTCTTGCAACAGCATGTTGCCTCTCAATGATTACAAATATTTCCCTAGAAGAGCCACTTGCTTCTGTGAATTTAATTAAAGAAAGTTGACAATACATATGGCTGGCGTTCTTGTTGGTCTGTCTAAGCACTCAGGGGGCATCTCCATGCATCTTACTGAGCAATGAATGAGTCAGTGTTGCCTTCTGCCAGACAGATCCACAAAAGGCACCTGCTCTTCAAGACTTCAAAACAGTCCTATACTCTTCTGACTCAAGCTGATGCCTTTCAAGAAGCTTGGTGCTGTGATCAGGCAAGCATGGGAGCTTTGCTGGGACTGTCAGCTAGCACACAACAAGCTTGTTCACTCTTCAGGCTGTGGACCCATCCACTCCCACAGCTGGGTTCAAGTATATAGACATGCTGCATTTAAATCGCACTGGGGCCAAGATGGTAGGTCTGTGAATTTTAAAAGGTCAGCCGAATACAGGAAGGTATCACATGGGCACAAATCAAACAGTTCTCCCTTCCTGTACAGTCTTACTGAATCCTCAACCAATGAAACGAGAACATTGACAATGAAGATAGTCATCATGTGAGTGTGTGAGTTGGTATGTGTGTGTAAGTTAAATCCCCTTTCAGGAAGATTCCTTGGCAATTACAGAACAGGGGTGTACAAATGAGGATATACATGCATGAGCCCATTTGCAGAAGCCAGCCCCAGACAGAAGTAGACAGGGGATTCTGTCAAAATCTAGAGAAACACTTAAGGCCTCTCTCTGACTGGAGCTAAGCATGATTGGAAAACAATCTTCCTGCCTTTCAAAAGTAATTGAAACTCAGTTCTCAAAGTAAAGGATCTCACCAAGTAACAGTTAATGCTTTGCTGTTCACCAAGGTGACCACTAGCAAACTGTAGCTTTTGAGCACTTGACATGGAGCTAGTCCGAACTGAGATGTGCTCTAAATGTAAGATATATACACCAGATTTCAAAGACTTAGTGAAAAAAAGTAAAATATCTCATGAATAATGTTTTATATTGATCACATGTTGAAATGATAATATTTTGGAAAGGAATTAAAATTAATTTCACCTGTTTCATTTTACATTATTTAAAATTTGGCTCCAAGAAAATTTTAAATTATATCTGTGGCTCATATTATATTTCTACTGGACTGAGCTGGACTAAATAAATCATTTCAATGTTTATTTCACTTGGTTCAAGTCAGAGTTAACAAACTGACTGCGATCGAGGAAGTTGCAATTGTTAAGAACCCAGACTGACTGAGTTCCACTTGTAGTTTGGTCATTTTCTATCTGGGTAATTTGGTGTTTAGCCTCATTTGTAAATAGCAATAATCATATTTCTATTTCATAGGATTGTTGTGAGGAGCAAATGAGCAAAATAAACATACAATGCTTTGAACAGCACCTGGCTGGTGGCAAGTGCTCAATAAATGTCAGGTATTATAATTATTTAAACCAGGTTGACATCTCAGTCATTTTAAAAGATCTTAAAGGGTTTTCCCAATTTCAACAGGCTATAGGTGAAACACACTCCACATTCAAGCTGCAGCATATCCAAAACGTCTTAAGAATATACATGAACTTGTAAAATACCACTAGTTAGCACTCAAAACATCCTTCTTTGCACATTATCTGGACAAACATCATGATATAATAGACTTATAGTATAAATACATATTCCTTGGAATATGATGTAGACTCAGGATTTCAGTACTGCAAGCTGTTCTACATGAATTTCAAAGATTCCTAGCATGTTGGAATACTCCCAATGTTGATGTGATATTGAACACCCTAACCCCTCTTTGATGATTTAGAAGGTACTTCCAGATCTTCAGGGACCAAGGGTCCATAACAAACTGAACATAGAAATGCCAGTCAAGGCACTGTCCCAGCTGATAAATGGGGCCGCCTTTTACTGTAACATGTACATATCAGTTAGGTAATAAAAATTTGACAAAGAATCTATACACGTTGGCAGGAAAGCCTATATTGTGCATCTCCAAATTCGTGTTATTTGCTCTAACTCTGCACAGGCCGTTAAATACCTAACATGGCTTGAGCCAACCTGAGTTACAGTTCAACTCATGGATGCCAGAGAAGGCATCTTGAAGAAGAGAGCCAACTGTCACCTAGTGTGCAGCACCCACCCTGATTCCACCCAAGGGAAGCTGCTAGTCTGCACAACTGGCAGAGAACTTCTGCTTGTAAACCACCCAGATGTTAAGAAACCAAGGGAAATAATGATGCCCTATAAATGCAGCAGACTCTGGAGAAATCCCTAAGGGTCTAAAGCAGGGTTTCTCACCCTTGGCACTACTGGCATTTTGGGTCATCCCTTGCTATGGGGATGGTCTCGTGCACTGTGGAATATTTAACAGCATCCCTGGACTCAGCCCACTAGATGCCTGTATAGCAACCCCTGCCCCCAGATGTGACAACCAAGCATGTGTCCAAATACTGTCACTTATCCTTTGAGAGGCAACAGTTCCCCTGGTTGAGAACCAAGCTTTCAACCTTGAGTACACGTAAGCCTCACTTGGGTAGCTTATAAAAAAGGCAGATCCTTGAGCCCCACTCCCACATATTTTCATTCAGGAGGTCTGGGGTTGGTTCCAAGAGGCTGGGCTTATAACAAGCTCCCTGGGGGATTCTGCTATGGCACTCTGAAGACAACATGTTGCAAAACATTGATCTTGCAGCCTAGGTGCACACCCAGGTCAAAATCAAGGCTACAGAATGTAGGCACTTGAAATGGAAGCAGAACCAGTTAAACAAATGAGCCACGTGGTGTAGAAGTTGCTTAGATGTGTAGAGCCACACGTGGGAGAAATCAAGTATCAAGATTAAAGAAGTTGTAGAATAGAAAAGAAGCCATTTGTCATCTACCATGGGAAATTAAGAATGAGCTGAGCTCATGCTGTAATTTTACCTCCTGGAAAACACTGCATGCAGGTGAATAATATCTCTAACAAGGCTCGATGTTAATCTTTTGTTCCCCACTAATCAAGAGAGGTGCTGAGCTTTTACAGAATTCTGCTCCAGCTCATAATAATCTGACATTTGATTTTAGGTTTAAATCAGTTCCAAGAAATGGCAAACGGGCAACCAGGATTCTCACAATTTGTAAAACAGGGCTGCAATCCCCAGGTGTGTTAAAAGATAATGAGTGGAAGGACCATGTGGCTTGGAGTTCAGAGCTTTCTGCAGAGACATTTGGGCTTGAGACACCACTTCCTAGATCCAGCTGCCATCTCTGCCTGACTCATCTGAGTGGGAAAAAGCTGGGGTTTTGCAGATGAGCCTTGTTCACCCTAAGAAAAGTCCAACCGAAAAGTAAAACCATTGCAAATCTCTATTGATAGATATTTTAGTTTAAGTGCCCCCCGGAAGAAAGCCATGTCACAAGGATGTGAGTGCAAGTCCAGTTGGTTTGGCTAAAACACTTGTTTTGAATATGCAAATCTGTTCCAAAGTGACTGATATATTAAGGAGCAATTTGAGCATAATGCCAAGTTCCCCTCGGCTCATGTGCAACTGCGTCTACCTAAACCACCAGGGGACACAGGAAATGGTGCCTGGCTGAACAAAGTGGCAGTCACCACATGCACACATATGCACACACCTAAAACGTCTCCCAGTTCCCTTGGGTCATCTCACGTGCTAGGAGCCACACGCTTCCACACCGCCTGTTATGACTTGCCCTCAGATTTCTGCTAACCCTCCTTTACCCCTTCACTGGACCCCCTAAGCTGCAACTCTTCCAATGCGTACTTCCACAAGCAACCTTCCCATCTTTTTGAAGATAAAGGGCCATGTTTCTTGTTGTATTTAGGTATTTCTTCACCATTTAACATGTATCAAATTGTGTTACTCTAAAATTAGGTTCCTATCTCTTTTTTTCTAACGTGTTACTAAATTGTTGAGTGTTGGGTCCCTAATCCCATTTTCCCCATAAGCCCCATAATTTTTATTGCATCTTTTGTGGAACACAATGATTTTCTAGGAACTCATCCATCACACTATAGCAGAACTGACAGTGATGTATTTGGGAGGCAAAAGGAACCCTGGCAAGAAGATAAGGAAGTTGAGGCAGGAAGGAAAGGCAGCCTGCAAAAAGTGTGGCCCAAGCTCATTACTGCTGTGGAAGACTGGGGTTTAATCTTTCCGAGAAACTCTGGGAAATGGTGGAAGATGATGATCAGATACCTCCCACCCGAGAGGCAAGGGAGCTGGGGTATTCATACGCCAACCCCTCCCAGGAGGCAAGGAGATGCAGCTGACAGATGGAAGTCCCGCTGGAGCACACTGAAGTAGTAAGGTCCGAGGGATATGGGGTGGGTGTCTCTAGCACCTGCCACAAAGGCAAAACTAACAGAGAAGAAAAGAGTTGGGGGGACTGTGCAACTCAAAGCCTCTGGCTATAAACCAGGGTTTCCCAAGCCTGCCTGTTACTAGGGACCACCTGCGGCTCATCCAAACAAAGCTGCCTGGGACCCACCCAGCATCTTTTGAAGCAGATTCTCCAGGGAAGAGCCTGGGACGCTTTTTTACGACAAACAAGCTGCCACCCCACCTTCGAAGGTGACCATCGCAAGGGGCAAGCCTGGGAAGCATCACCAAATGCACACAACACTAGCTCTGCCATCTTTCAGCTGGACAGGGAGCGATTCTCATGCTGAGCCCCAAGGGGCAGAAGAGTGACTAGAATTCACTGTGGCCAAGGCCTGGGTTGATTCTGAGCCCCTCTTTTCCCCAAGCATACCCATACTCAGAAAACAAAGAGGGGGCAGGCCGGCTGTGGTCATTTGTCTTGTCCCTTAATCTTTAACGGCATAAATGGCTCATGGAGAGCGAGGGGCCAGTCGGGCCGGCCTCCCGTTCAAGGTCACATCCTGCACACCCACAAGCAAGGTCACTCGAAGCCCCGGAGTCACTTCCCTCATCCCAGAGATAACTCTGCTTCAGGAAATTGCTGTCCATTTAATCTTCAGAGGTTAAGGCCAAGGCGATCCCACCTCCCCCCACGGCCGAGCACAGAACTGGAATTCTGCCAACAGCCGGCCGTCGGCAACCAGGGTCAATGTCTCGTGCATCAGCTTCAATTCCTTATTTTTCCTTAACTGAAAACAGGGCTCATTTCTGGACCTGGTCAACTGAATAAAAACCCCTCATCTACCAAACGGAATGAAATAACTTGACAGAGAGCATTGCTCTAGAGTTCATGAATAAATAAACCCATGTCTTCAGTTAAATTGGCCGTTGAAGCCTTCTGACTGCATAAAAAAAAAAAATCCAGAAATAAAATGTCAAAGTAATGAGGCTGGAGTTTATTTTCACATACAACAATGTATGAATCAGAAAGACAGAGCCGTCACTCGTGGCTAAGTGGAGATGTGGACACCAGCCGTCCAGGCTCCTTTTGGAAAATCTAAACAGCTTCACCACTCAATTTATTTTATAATCTCGCTACTTAAGTACCACCTCGGCTGCTGCTATAGAAACAGTGCTAACCTTGGACATGTGTTTGTATTAGCCATCCCAGACAGCAATAGTTTGCCCATTGCTCATTAATGGTGTTTCCCTCACACTGAAACAGTCTCCACGTGACGTCTCCCACCAAACAAATATTCCAGAAGGAAAGGAGGAGGCAGTTGTCTGCAGACCAGTCAACCCACGATGAGGGCTGAGACTTAGACCCAGAGACGTTATAGAGACCCATGGCCCATGCTTGTGGAGAAGGGTGGTGGGTTGGCCCTCCCAAGGAAGGCAAGGCAGTTTGGGAAGTTCTGGGAAGGCACCTAGAATTCTGAGTCCAACTCCAGCTGCCTCCTTGACATCTCTCACTTCCAGCACCCTCATCTAAAAACTGAAGATGGTTCATGTGACCCCAGACTGTGGGAAGTGAAGGGAAGGTATCTAAAAGGAGAAAAAATAACAGCTCCTAATTATAGTTAAGGGTAATGCCACCAAAGGTGGTACCAGCTGCCAGAGACTGACTTTTAGGGAGACTCTGGGGTACAGGGGTGCTTCTTTCAGGGCTGAAAGATTTGGTGATGCTTGTTCCAGATGCTAAGATGTGCTGATTTCTGAATGTCAGGGGAAAGTTCCCATGTGCTGGATTGCATTTGCTTCATGGGCACGATGTACAGATGCTATAATAGTATACTGCTATCGTGGTTGATGTTGCCATTTTTATCATTACTGTGGCCTGGAGGCTTGAAAAGGACATTCCTTTATTACAACTGGCTTCTGATTTAGAGACAGCAGTGTGTGGGAGCCTGTTTTCTAATCACTTCTGAGCGCTGATTGGAGAGGCAGAACAGCCCAGTGGAAAGACCATAAAAGACCCAGGGTAAGCCCTGACTCTCCTCCCTTTAGGCTGTGTGACTATAGGCAAGTTCTTTAACCTCTCTGAGCCCCACTTCCTTAATTTGCAATGTGGAAATGAAAATTTTCTGCTAGCCCTTCCTACCCCAGATGATAGTTATAAAGGCAAATGAAAACGATGTAAAGGTCTTCTGTAAAAGTAACATGGCATGTAGAGCCAAATGACTTATAATTATTTCCTGAAGGTGGGAAGAAAGGGGAATGCCTCTTGACAACAGCATTTGTGGAGAGCAGTAATTGCTTTAAAGTGACTCTACTTGAACTTCCTTCATGTCTGTTGTATCAAAAAAGTCCCACTATAAAATGTCAGAGTAATGAGGCTGGAGTTTATTTTCACAGGCAACCATGTATGAATCAGAAGGACAGAATCATCACTTGTAGCTAAGGGGAGATGGAGAGATCAGCCATTCTCCTTCATTGTCAAAAACCAAAGAGACTTTATTGTAAGTTAGTTTTCCGGGAAAGGCTCTAGCGTGGGCTGTCAGGCTGCCGTGTGGGGACAGCAAGCAGCATAACATGGTGGTTACATAAAGCCTCTGGGTTTGAATCCGTCTCCAACCCTCAGCGGCTTACCTTTTCTGGACCCAAGATCCCACATAAGTCGCTGGGAATAAGAACACCAACCTCAGGATCACTGGGGGGCTAAATCGAGATCGTGTGTGCAAAGCCCTTCGCATCAAGCCAGGTGCAGAGTAAACACTCAATAAATGCTTGCCTTTATCATTCCTGATCTGTTTTCAGAGAAGAAGGGTGAAATGCTCACCAAAGCCATGCCATGGGAGTTGAACTCGCTTCAGAGTGAACGCTGTTCTGGGCTCCTAATAAAAAGGGCGAATCGAACTTCTCCTCTCAAAACAGATGAATACGCCCATTGCCCTCACCGAAATGAGCCCAAGACCTCCCTAGCGGTTTTGCCTATGTCTTGGGCAATGTGCCCATAAGAGAAATGACCAGGTGCCCTGGGAAACCTGTGCTGGGAGCAGGGAAGGTCTTCACTAATATTTCCCATCTACAGCTGAAAAAGAAGCCACTATGCTTTACATTATAAAAAAAGCCCTTTCTGGCAAGAAGCTCGGAGAATCCCCAGAGGCAAGATTTTTCCGGGGCTTTAAAGACACATCTGGGATGTCTTGACATTCTTCATTTCTTCACTTTGATCTTCACTGCAGCGTGGCAAGGTGCGGTTTTAGGTATTTGTGTTTTTCCAGCTCAAAGCAAAAATCCAGCACAAGTGAAGGCCGGGAGAGGGGCAACAGACAAGGTAACAGGAGTGCACAAGTTACACTAGAAGAGCTCTCATACCATAAATATCCCAGATGTCAAAACAGCACTAAAATCCTCTGTTCCCTCATTTCTCAACTGTCAATGATCCAAGAGCTAAGTACACAGTGAGAAAACCCAGGAAATATGGCAACTGAAGATGTCACCTTTCGCAAACCAAAGGGTCGAGTCTTTTGTTCTGTTTTGATTTGTTTGTTGATTGTTTGGGGTCCGTTTGTTGCAACAAAAAGCCTAATTCATCTGGACAGTGGGACTGTGAAAACCCACATATGGGCTGAGAATACGACTGGTCATCGTATAAGATTGACCATCCCGTACGCCTGGTGTTTGTGCCCAGCCCCAAGTGTGTCTGGGGGAAGACAGCTCACGCAGATATGCCCTAAGGACCAGCAAACCTGAGAAAATCCCAGGCAGATTCAAGGAGGCACAGCTACGTTTACTTGACAGGCTCTAATTTCCAACTGGGACTTAGCTGCAAGGGAATCTGGGAGATGTAGTTTTTAGCTTGCCAGCCACTCCAGTACGTCCAGGAAGGCAACATGGGATGGAGGTGGGGATGGATGCTGAGGGCCAAGCCACCATCTTCGCAAGAATTAGCATGACAGAAATTCCTGTACCGTTCTCACTCTTGAGGAATCACAATTCTGCAACTGTCAGTTTTAAAAATTTTATTCTAGTGGTTCAAAGGTCTAATGTTGTGTTCTTCCCAGACGAACAGTTGCAAGGAGAGAATTGTAGAGGGCTCTGAAGTTTCTCCAGTGCTCCTCCAGTGCCCAAACGCCCCTGACTTTAATCGGTGGTGGGTATCACATTCCCTTCTTCCTGGCGAATCTGCTGATAAGGGATGGATGAGGGGGCCTGTCGAGACTGCTTCTAGGGCAGAACTGAGTGTTTGGAGACAAAGTTCTTACTTGGTTCTAAATTAAATCTCATATGTGGCCTCTTAATGACAGATTCTCTGGTTCTACTGAAGTGGGAGCCTCAAAGTGACCATGTGGCTGAGAGTCAGATGAGGAGTGACCATGTGGCTGAGAGTCAGATGGCTGGTTGTGAGAATTAAATAAGATATTGTAGACGAAAGGCTATTGTAGAGGTATTGCACATGTGAACCTGCCAAGGTATTAAGGAGAAGTGGGATGGGGGAAGTAGTTGCTAGAACCAAAAGGGAAAGGATCCTACATTCTGCCATCTTCCCTTTTCAGGCCCTGGCTCAACCCCATGACACACACACACATGCACACACGTACACACAATATTCCCACCCTCTTCCCTGCTAGAGAGACAAGGCAATTTAGTGGAAAAATTAAGTCTTGAGTCAGAAAACCAGTGTTGATTCCTGTTCCCTTACCGCCTGGCTTGGGGAAGTCACTTTCCCTCTCACAGCGTCAGCTGTCTCCTATGTAAACTACCACTAATCCCAACCTCACTACTCACTGTGCAGAGTAAAGGCAAGAAAGTAATCTCAAGCATTTGATAAAGTGCAAATCACCTTGAAAATGATAGTTGTTTTAAAAAATCAGTAAATAGACCTTTTCATCACCTACTTCAGGTGAGCAGAAGTTTAAGGTTTGGCATAGCCAGAGCTGTTGCAGGTGGGAAGGGAGAGGTCCCACATGTGCAGAACGAAGGGCAGAAGCATCAAGGGTGCAGCCAAATTGTAAGATAATTTGGCAGTATCCTTCCAGCTGGGCAACATACTGCTCTTTGAACTAGTAATTCCACTGCAAGGCATTTACCCCCGGTGTACTTGCAAAAGTAAACCAAGTTGTGTGTCAAAGAATACACAACACAGCAATGTCATGGGTAGCAGAAAACTGGAACGGCCTGCATGTCTGTCAGTGGGGACTGGGTTAATAACTTTTGAGTTTCAAATACCATGCATCTGATGAAAAGAACGAGTAGGTTCATTCAGACCCGGAAAGATTTCTAGGGTTTGTTATCAAGTGAAATAAAAGGCAAGATAATGAACACTGTGTGTAGTTGTGTAGAATGAGAAAGACCAACAGACACACACACACACACATAGGTGATTGAACAAAACACTTCTGGAATGATCCACATAAACCTTATCAGTGCTTATCTTCAGAGAGAGGAAATAGAACTCAGGAAGAGAGGGAGGCTTTTACATTTCATTTTATTTACCCCTTTCTTTACAGTTGGATGTTTCGTTTTTAATTGTGCACATGTATTTTGTTTTGTAAAATTTGGACTTACACAGGATAAGAGAAAACTAGCAGAGGGAGCAAAGAAACTCTTTTCGTAAGTGGGCGTTGTAAAAATAATAAGGAAAGGAGCAAATGGAAACGTTGCGATGCCATGGGAGGTGACCCAGGCTCCGTGTTCAGCAAACATCACTCTGTCAGCTGCCAGGCCCCTTGCTCCCTGGAGATCCTTGTCTGCAGGAATCAGGAACAGTAGAGCAGGGAGAGGGAAAATGGGGAGTGGAAAGCCAAAGAAAATAAACATGGAAAGAGCCCAAGAATAAATGGGGAGAATATATGATTTAAGAAGAGGGTGAAGAGAAGTCACTGCGTCACTATGTTTTTAAGCAGGCCGGGGACTGTGAAGTCACAGATGGCTCCAGAATCAATTTCATATCTTTACATGTACACTTTCTATTTAAGTGAATATTTCACTTTCACCGTAAGGAAGGCTGTGGGAGAAGCATAAGGATCTCATTTGCTAAGAATCCCAAGAGGCAGCAGATAGATAATCTTTTGAGAGGAGAAGACCCCTGTCGTTCCTAATATTTATACAGCTATACATACACAGATGGTACTAGCACAGAAGAGCTATACCTTTGAATCTTTTCAGGGTGCAAAACTGCAAGTACCACTTAGAAAAACTGTGTAAGCTAGTGTGCCCGCGGTGTCGTTCAGAACCCTGGCTCTGGGGGGACATCAAAAAATGAATTCCATGGTAAAACAAGGATACTAAACACTCGAATGATCAAAGGTGAATAGGGTTTTTGGCTGTGGAGCATCTCGGTCCCTTTAACATGCTAACTAACGTGCACTGAGTCCCAGCAGGGTGGGGTATGGAATGGAGTGTTTCCCAAACTTCCTGCTTGGGGGAACCCTTTCTTTTAAGCATGGTGCTGGATTGGTGGGCCCCAGAATGCACTCTGGGAAGCCAATTCATTCAAGGGTTGTTTCCCCTCCTCGGTGTTGAGATCAGAGAATAGGTATGGGAATTGGAAGCTGTTCTAGTTTGTTAATGCTGCGGAATGCAAAACACCAGAGATGGATTGGCTTTTATAAAATGGGAGTTTATTTCGCTACACAGTTACAGTCTTAAGGCCACAAAGCATCCAAGATAACACATCAGCAATCGGGTACCCTCACCGGAGGATGGCCAATGGTGTCCGGAAAATCTCTGCTAGCTAGGAAGGCAGCTGGCATCTGCTCCAAAGCTCCGGCCTCAAAATGGCTTTCTCCCAGGATGTTCCTCTCTAGCAAGCTTGCTCCTCTTCAAAACGTCACTCACAGCTGCACTGAGTTCCTTCTCTTTGAGTCAGCTCATTTATATGGCTCCACTGATCAAGGCCCACCCTGAATGGGTGGGGACACGCCTCCACGGGAATATCTCATCAGAGTCATCACCCACAGCTGGGTGGGGCACATTCCAAGCAAATCTAATCAGCACCAAAACGTCTGTCCCACAAGACCACAAAGATAATGGCATTCGGGGGACACAATACATTCAAACTGGCACAGAAGCTATGCCACAAGATACGGGTACCCAAGAGAATGATTTCAGCATATGGATTAAGGCAAGCATTATAAAAGCCAGGTGTTGTTGCAATGGTTTGATCATCATCAAAAAGTCAATGTTAATGGGAGGTTAATAAGCCCACAATTGCCAGAGCAAATCCCAAGAATTCAAATAACACTTTCCCCCTCCAGAAACACAAAGTGTCATTAAAAATATATATGGGGCAGAAAGGCAAGAATACATTGATTTTTTTTTCTTGCCAGCCTTAAGGTTCTAGAAAGATTAGGTCCTTTTTTAAGAGGCTGTTTGCAGTCTGCATTAGGGGCTGGGGAGTGGGGACGGTAGCCTCAGAATAAGGGGAGGACAAAAGAGGGGAAGGATTGGAATGGATGTATTGGGGCTCAAAGGGAAATGGGGTGTTTCTGGGGGATAAGGTCAGGATATAAAGGTGGCCCGAGATCCTGCCCCCCATCCTTTAATTCATTTTAAAGCAGGTGTGTTAGGCAAGGTAGAAAGTTCTGACTCCTTAAATACAGGCTGTTTAAAGTCAAATGACGTTGGCTGCCTTTTTGGGGCACTTGAGTTTCAGCCTGAACAACGAAATTCACATTTGCCAACTGGAGCGTGGAAGGCTCCAGATAGAGAAGGGCCTGGAAGGAGAGGAAGGCGGGGGGAAAGTGGAGAAACGTTCTGCTCGTCACTCCCCTCTGCTCTCCTGCCCCCATCGCAGAGGGCAGGGGTGGGTGGGGACAACCAGCTACCAAGGAGAGCTCCTTCCCCTGACCTCCCTTGGGAAACTGGCTCCTCTTGAGCTTTGGAAGGGAGCTTCCTTTTCCAAGTTGATATGAGCATCAATTCAGAGTGGTATTTAAAAATTTAGCCTTTGACATCAAATATGGGGGTCAGAAAACAAGAATTAATGGACTTAAATGAACTCAATGCCAAACCATTTAAAGTGGAGTTGCAAACACCGTAAATAACCCTATGAGGAAACTGTATTCTTTGAAGGTGCTCCAAAGGCTCCGGATATTCCCAAGCAGGTCAGCCTACAGCTGCATTTTTCCCACAAGAACAGTGATCCTATTTTATGAACCAAAAGTCTGTACACTTCGTTGCTCACTGAGATGGAATATCTGGAATTATAACTGTTCTAGAACATTCTAGCATATGGTCACTCTGCCCATACATCTTGAAGCTTATGACCTTCCTTTTATCTCATCTTTGGTTGGGGTTTCAGGGAAGTAATTTCCTCAAAATACCCCAACTACTTTTCTCAGCTCCCCCAAAAGGGCTAGTTCCTAGCTCAGGCCAATTTCTACACCCTGATACCCCAGGAAGGCAATGGATGCTTTGTAGGAAGCCATAGTGATAGCTGCCATTTATTGACAGGAGCTTTGTACAACACTATCTCATTTAACCCTCTAAACAATGTTTCAAGATTAGTTATCATTCTCCTCACTTTCAGATGAAGCAATAGCAGCCCAGAGCAGTTAAGTTCCCTGGCTAAGTTCCCACAGGCGGCAAGTGGTGGAACCAAGACTCAAACCCAGGTCTGTTTAATGCAAAAGCACCCTGCACCCCACCATTTCTCCCTACTCCATGCTGCCCCCAAACTGTGTCACTCTGCCCCAAAGGAGCGGCTGATTTCATGTGTAGATGCATAAATTTCCACCCAGGCACTGCTGCCAAGCTCAAGGGACTCCTCTCCCAAGCCTCGCATAGAAAAGAAGCAGCGGCCTTAGCTGTATCTTTATTTCTATCACTGCATCTCCAGAGTGGAAGTTCCATCCAGACATGCCAGGAGGAAACGTGGCCAGGCAGCCAGGCGTGACAACAGGCAACAATGGAGGCATAGCCGGGGCCATTGTTCGAAATCCTTTCCTCCCCTGAAACGCCCTACAGATGACAAACATAAGCTGCAATCAGAACCAAGCAGGAGGCCGCAGGATGCAACCTGACCCCAGCCTAGCAAACATCCACTTCGGGCAGCAGCACTCCCCCCTTTGATGACTGAAGGAAGCGATGGCATCTAGCTCTCCAGGGTCTACTGTTTGCTCTCCAAGCTCCAAAGCCCCAACTTGTGGATCATCTCTGGGAGCCCAGATTGGGAAGGGCACTGGCCTTCCTTTCCCATCCACCAGGGGATTGCCCGCACCACTCCCCTTATCCACTGATCCATTTGCACGTGTGCCTTCGAACCCATCTTTCAATATAAAACCAAAGTAGCTTCCAGGCACAGGGGAAGTCCCAGGCTCAATTGTAGGATTAAGATTTAAAAGTAAATATATATTCAGACCCATGGCCAGAAGAAAGATGCATCATTAAGCATATTCCTTTCCTGGTACTCTATATCCATGGGAATAGTGCTTACTATTTGATCACCTACAGGAAGCCCATCTGCTTTCAAAGCCCTGCATGGCAATATATGAGAGCTGGGAGTCTTATTATCTCTTGCCAATCCAATGGGTATCTCAGAGGATAGTGGCAGCAGTGGTGCCCTGTCCAGACACTCTCTACCAGGCCTGGACACCCATGTCCCAGCTGCCATCAGCGGTGGCTGCTGGAGGCTCCCAGCTCTGCCTTTTTCAGGCGTCTTCCCCTTGGCTGGTGAGAGCCACCTTACCTGGCAGGTTAGGCCTGCCCCCTCTCATAAGCAAGTCCCCATCATTGTCTGACTGGTACAGCTTACAAAAGCCCAGCCCTTTGCCTCTTTGGGGAACAATTCTATGGTGTGTTTCATGTTCTAGAGCCTTCTCCCTGTAGATCAGACAAACCTGGACTTTACGTGAGACCACATCCTAGCTTGGCTCTGTCCCCTTCCCCCATCCTGCTTCCTTGCTTCCCCTTTCTCCTGAGAGCTCTCCCCTAATAAAACACATGCACTAGAATCCCTGTCTCAGGCTGTGCCTCTAGGGAACCCTACCCAAGAGACAGAGTTAGGGGCAATGACAAACAGTAGAGTAAAACCCTGCAGTGAGGCAGCCGATGATAACAAGATTCTGGATGTAACGCAATTGGTGCTTGGTTGTGGTTTCCAAGAGGGGCAAGGTGAAGTTCTTATTTGGGGGGCATGGGAGAAATATGGAGGGGACAATGAGGCTGTACCGGAACCCTAGCTCACCAAGTTAGGCAGGGAGAAGGAAGAGAGACGGTTTTTCTCCTGGTCCAGTCTCCCCAGGTAGGCCAACAAAATGGGTGCCAACTCACCAGGAGGTTCCCAGAGGACCCCTGCCAGCTGTGGGACCCAGGATCTTCCCCATTGATTTAAACCAGAGAAGGCAATCACCCCAAAGAGAGCCCAACTGCAGCTGGTGCCAGGACAGATCTGGATCCCACAGCTGGTCTCCTGGAACCCCTGGCCATGTAGCTAGATAGACTTGCCCAGTTCTTCACTAACCTCATGGGTGTGATGTGTTACAGGTTTGAACTATTTTCAGGTCCTCCTTGCATGCTCTGAAGGTGTTTGTATTACGGCTAAACTTGTGAAGTTAGAAGTGCACCAAAATGATAACCTCACTAATTTTTATCCATTACGTTTTCTAAATTCACACAAACCCAAGGGGAGCAAGCTTACTAGAAGCAATCAGCATGTGAGCAGATCAGGAAACATCATGCAACTGTCCAGGATGCCCAAAGAGAGGGGGCATCGGGGCTAAAAGATACCCCTACCCTGCTATGGTGTGAGTAAGGTCAAGACTGGGCTCTCCTGGCAGTTTCTCTGCAATCACCCTCATCTAACCGTCACAGGCGACGGGGCTGGGCTGAGCATCTCGTATCTCCAGCAGCTCCTGAGGAACCCTGCCTTGGACCCTTGGCTAAGTGGAAGGTGAAGCAACATGAGAGCTACGTGGCCTTGATCACAGACCCCACAGATGAACACCAAACAAGGCCATGAGGACACCAGGTAGAGTGGGTGGCAGCAATAGCTGGACGGCCATGCCTGGAGTTACAAAATAATGTGGCTTTGAGTTATGCTTTGTGAGAACAGTTCCTACCCTGCAACCTCAGGGCGAGGCAAGATTTTATCAGGGGATAAATCAGGAGAAGGCAGACGTGGTAGGGATCAAAGGGACACCTGTCCACCTCCTCTGGGATCCCCATGGCTACAAGATCAGTAAAGTTCAGGCGAGGAGATGATGCCTTTCATGGGGAGAAGGTACAGATGGGGGACACTCCAGGCTTTCAGACTGCATGGGCAATTGTGAGAAAGCTCTCCACTTGTTTTTAAGAGGGCCAAATAAAAGAACAGGAGCTCTCATGCCTTTCTGGTGGGAGTTTCCATTGGGAACGAGCACAGGGGAGAAAAATGTGGCAATATTTAAAACGCTGAAGATGAACATACCCTCTGATCCGGCAGTTTCATTTCTAGATCTATGCCCTAAAGCGTGGGTTGTCAACCCTAGCTACCCGGTGGAATTATCTAGGGACCTCTGAAAAAATACTGATGCCTGGGCCCCCACCCCCAGTGCTTCTGATTCAATTCGCCTGGGTGCGGCCTGGCTCTGGGAATTTAAAAAGCTCCCCAGGCAATTCTGATGCACAAGGAGGGTTGAGATCCACTGCCCTAGAGACCTTCTTCCCTGTGTGCCATAAGAGCACTGCCACGATTGTTCTGTGGCAGCATTGTTTACGGTAGCAAGGAATTGGAAACATTCTCCCAATTGACAGGAGAATGGATAAGTAAACTGCACTATATTCTTTTCCTAGCAGACCTCTGGGCAATTACGGGTGGATCTATTAGAACCATGTGTAGCCATATGTTTAAATGACATATACAATGTGATCTGATGCATGCCAAGTTTTAAAGCATGCCAGTTGTTTTTATGAATATATGCATTTGTAGTATTAATATGAAAACCTGCCAAGGGGCGACAAACTCCAACATGAGGACGAAGATCATCAGTGGGGAGGAAAGCAGGTAGTAAACTGAGGCAGGATGCAATTCTAATGGCAGTGTTTCCCAGCTTGAAATGAATACGAAGCAAGCACGGTAAAAAGGTTAGATTTGGTAGAATTGGATGTGGGCACACGACTGTTCCATTACCTCCGGCTTGAAAGCTTGCATAATAAATATTTAAAAGCTACATAACAGAAAAGTGATTGCACCGATAAAAGGACTCAACATATGCATAAGCCCCAATTCATCATCAACTTAACATTCTGGAGAGCAGAGGTAGTAACTCCTGAGAAGGACTGAATCCACCCCCCAAATACACACACACACCTGACAACCTTTTACTATTTAGGCTCTATCAGGGCCACAGGAAAATCTCCAAGACATTAGCTGCAAGCTATAAAATGCTGCCATGTATATTTAAAACAAAAAGGCACCTGTCAAAGTAAATGAACAGGGTACTGTACATTCAGTGTGTTCCCATCCATTCAGCGAACCTTTCTTTTTTGAGACTCTATTGTGTGTCAGGCCCTGAATGAGGTGTAGGGTTTCCCTTTTATCTTGTCCCAATCATGGACCCAAATGACCATTCAGTTCCCTTTTCATCGGTAAGAGGTAGTCACACTGTGCTAGAAACCAAGAGAATGATTTTTCTTACACCAGGGTTCCCCCATCCTGGTTTAAGGGCATCGGCTGTCTCCAATTACTTACATGAAGGGTTGTGGAATGAAAGAAAAAGAGCCCTGAAAGCCAATTTAACTTTAAGAGAGAAATATATATGGAAAATGGAAGCCGGAGGGCGGGGGGAAGGCAACAGGCAGAGGGAGACAAGAGTCCTGCAAAATCTCGCAAATTGGGGGGGCTTCACAAAGCTACAAAGGTTGAAATTGCTATTTTATTCTAATAAGTGGTATCCAAAAGACAAATGGGCAGTGCTTGCCAGTCCTCTGGGTTTATGCCCTTGTTGCCAAACCGGTTCTCCTGGCGGGGCACTTGGCAGGGTGCTTTTTGAAACCTGCTTGCCAAGACATTCACTGACGCAGTCCTTTGTTGGGTCGCCGGAGCTTTGGTCTCTGCGTCCCACCAGCAACGGAAGTTTCTGGCCAGGCCTCCCCTGCATAACTGGATAGATCTAAATGACGTGCTCTCACCTTTGCAAACTCCCAAGCTCTTCCTTCTTTTTCCTGAAAAGTGGGCAAAGATGGATTGTTGCCAAACCTGGTGGGAGGAAAATGGGAAGACAGGAGGAGTCATCAAGTAGCCAAGGAGGATCAGAAGTCCTTGGGGGTGGCAAACATGAGGGCAAGAGCCTAGTTCCAGGAGTGTACCCACATCTGGGGGTAAAAGTCATCAAGCTAGCCCTGGGCCTGTTGCCCCCGGATCCACAGCTCACACCCACTGTCCTGTGGAGCCCAAGGAGGGCTCACCCCTGCGCCCTGCATCTCCCAGGCCAGTGGCCTCCAGCAGGGCTCAGCCAACAGGAAGCACTGATATGAGACCAGAGGGCAGCTGGGGGGAGAAGACAAGGAATTTCCTCCCTTCACTCTTAGCCCATGACACATCTCCACTGGGGTTCCAAGTCCTACCAAGCTGGCCCACCATTGTTCCAGCCTCCACAAAGTGCTCCCAGACCTTGGGTTCTGGCAGCATCGCCCTTTCCCTCTGTCCCTCCAACTGGGAGTGGTGGAAGTTCTCTGCTATTGCTCGGCTCTGGGTTGCATCACTATTCTCTCAGCTCTCCTCAGAGAAGAGCCCTTCTCAGCTCTTCTCAGAGCTCTTCTCAGCTCTTCCATCATTGGTGTAACGAATACCCTGTATTAAATTCCCTCTGCATGAAATACCTAGAGTGGTTGCATTTTCCTGGTTACATGCTGAATAGTATAGACACTTTGAGGAGACTGTGTGGCAAAGGGTCTACAACTGTTTTATATGTTATTCTTGGCTGATACATGTCAATAGGCATTTTGGGTTGGAGTCAGAAGTACTCTAAAACTGCCTAGGAGTAGCCTTTCTAAGACTTGGTTTTCTCATTTTTAAAATGGAGCTAACAGTGTCTACTTTACAGGATTGCTGAGAAGTTTCCAGGAAATGATGTGTATGAAAGAGCTGATATAGCTCTAAAATACTAAACAAACCTAGGCAACAATTACTGTACTATCAGCAATATTATTATTATGTTTTTGGTCTGTGGGTAACATTTTTATAAAATGATTCATTTTATAAACATTTAATGTTTTCTCTTGCCTATCTACTTATTTCTAAAAGGGCAATTTTTCTAAGATATTTTAAAGGGAATATTTCCCTTTCTTTTATAGAAATATTTACCATGTAAATACACAGCCAGGCCAAGATATAAGTAGGATTATGGAGTTCTGCTGGAACAAGCCCCAGGTAAACACAGTGGCCATGTGATGGACAATGGACACAGGAGGCAAGACTGGGGAGCATGTATGTGTTGGGGTGGGGGTGACCCTGTCAGCCCGGAAAAGTTTGAGCTCAGCCTCCCTGCACTGTCCAATTGTTCAGAAGCCCTTCAGATTCAATTAGGGAAAAGTAAGTTTAAAAGTAAGAGTTGACCCAAATTGTCCAAGAACCTTGGAGCTGAACAGACTCAAGCTGGGAGGTCCATGGTCCCCAACTAGAAGAAGCAGCATGAGCATCAGGACTCTCAAGACCCAGGTCAAAGTAGGCAGTTGTCTACATGACGTGACGTCAAGATGCTGGGAAGTTGCTTCCCCAATACCCACACACATGTGCACGTGCACACACACAAAATTTTAGAAAGCATCCCCCACCAGTCTATCGATAAGTAAAAAGACTTTCATTCTATAGCCAAGGACCCAAAGCCCTTGGGGATTGGAAGGCCATGGATTTGCTGATATCGGCTGTCGGCCTGGGAGCAGGATCTTAGGAGGAGGATGTGTGATGCCTTGAGAGGAGGAGGAGGTCACAGAAAAGGGGGAAGGATGTAGAAGTGAGAAGCTATGGGCACTGGAACCAAACCTTATACTTTACAATTTTTCCAACCGCTCTCCATGATTACAATTAAACATGAGGGGGAATGATTTCCAGAACAAGTTTGGGGGCAGAAGTCAAAACCATCAGACCTTTGAAAGATGAACAAATGTCATTCCCTCATATTTTCAGAAGGACACCCAGGTGGAATTAACTCGTGTTCCAGGGTCTGCTCTGTTCTCCATACCAGAGTCATCACCTTCCTGTAATTTTCCCATAGTCCCAGGAGACATACCTCATCCACACCACTTTTCAGGTGAGAAAATAGAAAGTGACCAAAGCAGAATTGAAACTGAACTTACAGGTGTGTGCATGCCCCCATCCCACTCTGCCCTCCTGGTTGGTGAGGGCTTTGGAATCACCGTGGGAAGCCATTCCTGGTTCAGAATCCCTTCCAGGGGAGGGTGGCAAATTGGTACTTCTTCAACTGTGATGTGCCTATGGAATCACCTGGGAATCCTGTCAAATGCAGATTCTGATTTGGCGGGGGACATATGAAAAAATTGGAATATAGACTGTAAGCTTTATATCAATGGTAACTATCTTAAACTGGACAACGGCACTCAACAGTGGTTACATAAGTGAATACTCTTGTTCTTAGGAAATGTACACAGCAGATTTAAGTGTTCAAGGAGCATGTGTATACAACCTACATTCAGCAAATGGTTTGATAGATGGATGGATGGATAGACAGATGGATAGATAGAATGATATGGCAAATGTAGCAGAATGTTAAAATTGGCAGATCTGGGTATCTGGAGGGTAGGGATAGATGGCATTTTCTGGATGGGGTTTGTATGACTTTTGCCTGTAAGTCTGAAAGTATTTCAAAATAAAAGGTTTAGAAAATACATTATTGATGCTCATCACTACTTTGACCCCTCAACTAGATCTTGATATTTAATGGGTTAATAAGAAGCCTGTGTTTCCCTACATTACAAATTTGTATTTTAATGTTTGAATAACTGTATTTAGTAATGACTGTATTTATTTAATGACTGTATGTCCTTCATAATTCTATGTATTTTATTTTACACACCTGAAAACCTTAGTCTGGCAAGGGCTGTGTGGGTTTTACCTTCTACCACAGGGGACCATGGCATAGAAAAGTTCAGAATCTGGCTCTAGTTCCCACCCCTCTGTCTTGTTTCCTAGGACATGGAGCAACCACAAGCCTCCATCACCCAACTGGCCATCACCACCACAACCCCTGTGCACTTCACAGGGGGTCCCTTCTTCCTGTCATGGGAGGAAATCTCCCCCCCACCCCCCTACCCCCAGATATGTGGGTCCTTCAGCCCAAATGTCATCCTGACTGGAGCGCTCAGAATTGGGGGCGGCAGGGAGAGAAGGGATGGAAGCAAGTGGAAGTTTCCAGGGCTTGGAGAAGGGCCTTGGCTGTAGTAGAGAAGAGAATTTAGGCAGCGGGTTAAGAAACATTGGGCAGCAGGCCAAATGGAATGTAACATTCTTCTCTGCTTGTTCTTTCTAGATCATTTGTGCCTTATCTACAGGAATCTCTGCCACAAAGTCTCGGAGCAGTCAGATGCTGACAGGAGAGAGGCCGGGAGGTGGGTGGGAGGGAAGGCTCCAGAAGCAGGTGGGATGCTGGCAGAAGACAGGTGAGGAAGAAAACATTAACCAGATTGTCGCTGGCTTAGAGACATTTTCAAACAGGTCACAAAGATGGGAATAGACCTTGGCATCCTCCCCAGCCCCCCCCCCCCCAATGGACAGCAAGCACGAAGGGAATCTGCTGAGCTCTTCTGGGTTCAGAGCGGTCGCTTGGCACTTGATCTGGAAGTCAGGAACTTCCCATTCCCTAGTGGCTCCCAAACTGGTGCCCTTGGCTCCCCTCCTGCCTTCAGGATGAAAACATCGCTCCCACCCAGACACTTTCCTAAATTGTTCACTTCCAGCTAAGGCTGTAGCGTCTCCACACAATTGTCCCTCTGGGTGTGCTTTCTCCCAGGTTTCGAGAGACAGCTGCTTGTGGCTTGGGTATACCTGTTAGCACAGCCTAAAGAGCCCCCTTCACTTCCCTTTGGCTTTCATCGAGGATGAAAATTATAGCCACTCAGCCAGCCCTGCCCTTCTGGGCCTGGAACCAGAGACCACGGGATGGCCACAGCCACCACCGAGCTCTGTGGTGGAAGAAAGCCAGGGCGGGGAGCATGGCGGGGGGTAGGGGGGGTAGGGAAGGGGACACTCGGGGACATGCCATGTCATGAGAAACTCAGGACTCAGAGACCGTGAGAACCGGCGCACAGCTCCCCTGTCGTGCCCTCAATCACCTGCCAAGGAAGCTGGGCACAAATCCCCTGGCTAGAAGAGAGAGAAATAAGTTAAGTTTAAAAGCTGCCCGCTAGGGTGAGAGCCCTAAATTAGAAGCCTCCCAGGGACCAAAGGCAAAATTATAAAGAAACAACAAAACGTTCCTGACTGCTGAGTCACTCCTCATTCTCAGAAGAATTTCTGCTAGGAGCAAGGCCCAGGCTCCATGCTGGCTCAGTGCTTCCCAGCTGTGTGACTTAAGCAAGTCCCTTAACCTCTCTGAGCCTCAATGCCCTCAGATATATTAATGGAGATAGTGAGACATATCCTTCCTGGCTCCCACAGAAATTGAAAATTAAGGGACACAATATTTGTGATAGCATTTTGCAAACTTTAAGGTGCTCCAAGGTCATCAAGCACACTTCTTGCTAGCTGGGATGGGAGATCAGAGTGGTTAAGAGAATGGGTCCTGGGATCAGCTGGCTTGGATGCAAATCCTGGTTCTGCTGCCTTCTGGATGGGTGTCATCAGACAAGTTATTCAGTAATTCTATGCCTTGGTTTTCTCATCTGTAAAATGGGGATTATATGTTAGTAGCACCTACCCCATATGGCTGTGGTGGTATTTAAATGGCTTTATTCACATAAAATTCTTAGCACAATGCCTGGCACAGAGGAAAAGCCAATACATGTTAGTTATTATGATAGTTTGGATAATTGTTCAGGGAATATTCATTTGCTTTTGGCCTCAGCCATATGATTTGCTTTGGAAAATGGGATGTTAACTCTGTATGATGTGAGCTGAGACTTCCCATGTGCCTGCACTGCAAGGCCCGTTCTCTCATGCACCTGCTGTGGCTATGAAAAGAAAATGCCCTGGGGAGCCCACTGGTCCCGGAGGAATAAACACCATGGAGAGCAGACCAGAACTAAACCTGGAGACTAGGCCATGCACAGCCTAGATGAGCCAACCCACAGGGTTGCAATGTGAATCAGGGTCACCACACCTGACCCACAAAACTGAAAATATGATGAAAGAAACTTATTGTTGTTTGCCACTGAGTTCTGAAGCTCTTTGTTACACAGCAATGGCTGACTGATACAGTTATCTTGACAATCCCATCACAGCTTGAACACTTTTGGAGTTTCAATGTTATATCTTAAAATGCAATCCATTCCATTTCTAGACAACTCTCATAAAAAAGAAACAACCGGAGGAACTGTTGTCTTTTCATTGTTGGCTGTATGAAACAAGCATTTGTTCATCCCTTCCACAACCCTTTACTGAGCACCCACTACATGCAGGCACTACATTAGGTGCTGAGGAAACATATACTTCACAGCCATCTGCATTTAATTCCAACTGCGAATTCCTCTTCTGTTGCCTAAAATGCTGATTCTTAGAAAGCCAGATAGTACCCTGTGAGGCATTAGGCCCGGCTAGGGGAGGAAGGTTTGCATGCCAACGTCACCACCAGAATCCACTGAAGTCTTTTAGGTAGCCATGTGTTTGCTCAGCAGGAAAGCTGTCAGTGTCCAGGATCCTCACAACCCTGCAGAAAGTTCTATAACCTAGAAATTGTCATTGATGTTCAGAAGGCAAAGCAGTGCCATCCTTTTTGTGGATAAAACTCAATGCACACATGGGATCGCAGAGGCAGTAAGTTGCCATCTCTCTCTCCCTCAGGCTAAAGCAGTCCTGGTCTTTAACAGCTGACTACTTTTCTGGGGCTCAGGGGAACTGAAAAGCAGTCCATCTGAAAATCCCCCCAACAGCACATGCTGGTGGGGACCTGGCAGGAGCAGAGATCAAGGGCCAGGCTGCTATTTTAGTGTCCCTTCACTGTAACCATCCAAGAGTTTGTTATCTAACATGGGCCAACTGGCAAACTGCAGGTTAGTATGTTTCAGAGGTGGAGGGCACTTTGGAAGCTGTTTCACCTGTGTTCCCCTTGCTGAACTCTGTCTCAGCTCTGAGAATGAAGAAAAGGTTTAGTCTTCAGGTTTACCAATCTGGACCCCATTGTGAGCCATGAAAGAAGGGCTCACAGTCGTAAGGTGTTTACAACTCTCTAGAAGGCATATTCCTTTTTTGAAGTGCAACATAGAAGGTGGTAGCCTAAAAAAAACTGGCAAGGTGGTAATTCTTCTAAATGTCCGTTTGGCTCTAGAAATGTAGAACATATGTCTGCTGAAGTTTGGAATTAATGTACATAAGGCTGAGGCCGGAGCTCTGTAGGCAACCCTGGTTTCCTTTGACCTCTGCAGATGTACCATAGCATGGTTACCTCAAGCTTAAATTGGCCATAAATCTCAGCTTATTCTTTCTGTTATGTTTCCTCTCACAAAGACAGCTGTAACTGCTAATATGTACAATCTGAGAAATTTGCACCATGGAGCTAAAGGTGGCAGGTGGGCATTTCACACCACTTACTTGGAAAGCACTTTGAGCCAATGCTGCTGCCATCCACTCTCAGGATAGCTTTGGCTTTAGTGCCTGGGGAGTGGGGACAGTAAGCAAGTATGCCAAGATCTCGTGTTGCCAAGGCAAGCTGGTTCCTCCAACTGTGAGATGGTTGTTCAAAAAGGAACGGATGAGGGACAAAGGAGCATGTTTGAGAGTAAATGTTTGGCAACTGTTTGTTTTGAAAAAGCCCTCATATGTAGTGTTTAGCAATTCTATGAAGTAAATAGTCCTACCCTGGCTAATTTCAAGCCCCCGACATGAGAAGAGATACACACGATCGGCTCTTGCAAGCCTTTATGTGCAGGAAAGGGCACCTCTGCCAAGATCCTTTAAAAGCCCTGGATCTCCCTCATGCCAGCATCCCTGAGGAGAAACTGCAGTCCTGGGCATGCTGGGGCTGGGGGGCATCAAGTCCTGGCTTGGACCGTGAGCACCACCACGGTGTGACCTTGAGTCAGTCAGTCAGGCTCCAAACCTCAGTTTCCTCCTCTGTATGATGGGAATAACATCTCCAACATTGCTGGGTCATGGTGAGGGTTACAGACCACTTTAAGAAGCTGATGAAAGCCATGGAACCTCTTCTCCCGAAAGCATACCCCACCCACCACATAGTCTACTCACCTTCTTATTGTCTAAAGCCTAATTTAAGTCCCACAAATCTTTTCTTCTATCAAGCTCTCCCAACCATCCACACTGTTTCAGTTTGCTAAAGCTGCTGAAATACAATATACCAGAAATGGATTGGCTTTTACAATGGGGGGTTATTAGTTCACAAATTTACAGTTGTAAGGCCATGAAAATGTCCCAGTTAAGGCATCAACAGGAAAATACCTTCTCTGAAGAAAGGTTGCTGGCACCCGGGGTTCCTCTGTCACATGAAAAGGCACATGGCTGGCATCCGCTGGTCCTTTGCTCCCAGTTTTTGTTACTTCCAGGTTCTGGGTCTTTCTGTTTCTGTGAGTCTTTTCTTGTTTCTCTCTCTAAGCTCTCTCCAAATATCTCTGCCTTTTATCTGCTCATAAAGGACTCCAGTAAAGGATTAAGACCCACCTTAAATGGGCTAGGTCACATCTCAACTTAAACAGTGTAATCAGAAGGTCCCACCCACAACAGGTCTGCACTCATAGGGATGGACTAAAAGAACATGGTCTTTTCTGGGGGTACATAACAGCTCCAAAACAGCACACACACCAAAGAATTTCCCATTGTTTTGGGCTGTTTCTTGATTATTTCCTCTATTTTGGCCTCTTACTTCTTCAAGATTTAAATCTTTCCCCACCCCAAGGAATCAGTGCCTAGGACAGCAGTGGCCAGTACAAACTTGCAGCACCACGCTGGTTCTCCAGTGAGAGGAAACCCAGATGGGAGGGCAGAGAAGGCAGGGGGACAGAGCTTTTAAGAGGGCCTGAGAAAACAGTCTTTAGCATGCTGCTAAACATGAGACTAGCCACCAATGACTGTCTACTACGTGACAGACACCTGACACATGTCCCAGAAAAAAAGCATTATTGAAGCAGGAGCAATCACAGCCTCTTTTCCTCTGAGATCTACTTGAGTGAGAGGAAAAGAAAAAGGCAGAAAGAAATGGAGAGAGGGGTGCCAGATTCATACCCATAGAAGTGGGAGGTTAGAGAGAGTCTGGGGGAGTTTGGGAGAATTGAGAGTTGAGAAGGACTGAGGGCAAGGAGAGAAGGAAACTTTCAAGTTGCTTAGGGATGTGTGAGAGATGAAGAGAGGCAGAGTTTTTCGAGATGTGTTGTAGATTATGAATTGGATGCCCTTTAACATTTTGAGAAAAATTTTGAGAAACAAGAACTATATTTAACCACTTCTGGTTGCTAGATATTTTTTATTGTGACCTATACCAAGATTGGACCATGTGGTGCACCAGTTATATTGAGTGTGAAATATATTATCTCTATTGCCTAAAACAGCTCTGCAAGATAAGTATTTTTATTCCCATTTATGGATGATTAAACAGAGGCTCAAAGAGAATGAGTGACTATCCCAAGACCACACAAACTGATAACTGACTGAGTGAACACTGAAAATAATAACAGTAGCAATATTATGTTTTTGGAAAACAGATCAGTTATTGGGAAGCCATCTGCAATGAATTAGAAAACATCCATGCTCAATAAAAGAGTTTTGGTGAATGGCTGGTATGACTCCTCCAGAAGTCAAAAAAGCTCTCAGAGGTTCTCCTGGGTTAGAGGTAAAAGAACTCAACATAGTTATCTGCAGCCTCTTAGTGCAAACCCCAAGAAGTAAGCTGCAGTAGGGTCTGCTCATAATATCCCAATATCTAGCTCCCATTTTCTCCTATCATTTTAGTTTCCTAGCTGCTAAAATAAATATCATACAATGGGTTGGCTGAAGTAACAGGAATTCATTGACACACAGTTTTGAGGTTAGGACAAGTCCCAAATTGAGGCACCAGCAAGGCGATGCTTTCTCCAGAAGACTATGGTGTTCTGGGGCTGGCTGCCGGTGATCCTTGATCCTTGGCTTTTCTGCCACGTGGCAATGCACATGGCAGCATCTTCTCCTTTCTCTTCCAGCTTCCATTGACTTCCAGCTTCTGGCTGCTCCCCATGGCTTCTCTCTGCCTGACTTTTACTCTGCCTGTAAAAGAGTCCAGTAAACCAGATGAAAGCCATACCTAACTGATGTGACATCTTGAAACAACCCTATTGACAATGGGTCCACACCCACCAGAATGAGGACCAAGACCAAGAATGTGTCCAAACTGGGTACCACAGTTCAATCTCCAGCGAGAGTAATAGACTTTTTAGATGGGCACGAGGCTGCCCAAAGCAAAGATGACCCTTGCACTTTGGGGCAAGACTGGGGAGGGGTGGGGGAGGAAACCGTGAATTGAGTTCTGGTCCATGAAGTCTCAGCAGAAGTGATGTGTCCAAATCTTGGGAGGTTTGTCTCTAAAAGAAGGGGCATGCTGTCATCCCTCCCTTTCCCCTCCTACCCATGGTCTGGAATGTGGACACAGTGGTGAAATCGTCTTGGGCCAGCAGGCTAAGGGCATCACCCTGGGAATGGCAGAGCACCAAGACGGATAGGTCCTGGGTCTCTGGCTAGTATAAGAGGGAGAAAATTCTACCTTCCCTGAATCAGTTTTATTTTGGGTCTTTGTTAGAGCAGCCAAACCTTCCTTTTTAAATATGATACGCCAGACATTCCACTCCCAGGTATAAATCAAAAGAAAAGAGTGCAGAAGTCCATCAAAAGACAGGTACAATACGAGTCACGGCAGCTTTGCTCATGGCCAAATGTCAGAAACAACCCAAACGTTTGTCAACAGGAAAGCAGACACACAAATTGTGGTATATAGTCTTATAATGGAATACAATACAGAAATTAAAAATGAAATACTGATACATGCAAAAAGATGGATGAATCTCATGGATACAGTATTAGGGAAAAAATGAAGCCAAACACAAAAGAACACATTTTGTGTGATTCCACTTATATGAAGCCAAGAACAAGCAAAGCTCATCTCTGATGACAGAAGTCAGAATAGTTCCTTCTGGGTGCCATCACTGACTAGCAGGAGACAAGACATGGAAGATGCTCCTAAGGGATGCTGACAATGTTGTATATCTTGATCCAGAAGGTAGTAAACACACACGCACATATAGTGATGGTTATAGTTGTACTTTTATATGTATATGTGTAATAATTTCTGAAAATCTTCCTTTTAAATTTTTCCTTCTCTCATGTTTTTTTTTTTCTTCTAAACAATACAGAACAAATTCCACATGGAGAAAAAGCACACACACACACACACACACACACACACACATACACTTTCAGAGCAAGACAGAAAGAAAAAATACCATGGAAAATGTATTTTGCTTAGTACAAATACCTGCAACACCAAACACACAAAGGAGAAATTAAGTTCTGGCTATGTGTTGCAAGGAAATAAAACAATAGATTACATCCTAAATGCAGAGAATACAGCAACTCTCTCAGGAAACAAAGTTTCCATGGCTGCAAGGCCAAAGTCAAGAGGAGAAGGGAAAAAAAAGTCATGTTAGAGGCAGTAAAGTTTGTCTTTCCCTCCTCAAATGTCAGTGCCCACTGATCACTAAATCACTCCCACGGCTTATGAAAGTAAATGTCACTGAAAGCTATGGACACACCTTATTCATTAAATGCCTTCGAAGAGCTTTCTGGGGGAGAATTTTTCTTTTAAATCCAATAGGAGGTTTGCATTACAGTGCGAGAGCTGTAACCCACAATGGCCCGGAGGTCGCTCATATCACTGAACAGGTGTTTGATGAGATGTTTCTATTCTCAGGCTGCACTAAAAATAGGAAGAATGTAAAGTTTAAACTTTAAGCCAACTTAGCTGTAATGCATCCATCCATCTCCAACTGGCACCCAGGAACCCACGGGAGTGTGCTAGGGAGGTCATGTGCACATCTTCCCAGACGATCAAATTTACTCATGGTAGAATGCACATATTATTGAAAGAAATGTCAAATCACCATGCATTTTTAAGATAAGACTTCAAAGTAATTTTGCATTAAAAAAATTGCACCCCCAGACCACTGAGACATGCATTCTCTTTTGTCTACCACCAAGAAAAGTTTGAGAAGCACCACTGAAAACTGCACTGTTTAATATGGCATTTAACTTCAAAGTGATTAAACTGTAAATGGAATTTAACTGAAATTAAAGAAAATTGAAAATTCCCTTCCTCGGTTGCATTAGCCATACATTATGTGCTCAATAGCTATGAGTGGCTAGTGGCCACCATATTGGAATGTGCAGATACGGAGCCATGCATTGGCACCCAAAGTTCTATTGGACAGTGCTGGTCTAGATGTTCAAAAGTCCGCTTCATCTATAGAGATGCTTCAAGATCCTTCCCTCCATGCTTGAGAAGAAAAGTGGGAAGGCCTGAGGTGTCAGAGAGACTATTGTAGAAACTGACCCTCCATTCCAGAGTCATCTTACTTGAGAGCCTACCAGATGTGCGGTGTCGGGAGGGGAAACAAAGGAACAGCCACAGACCTGGCTTCAAAAAGCGTACCCCAAAATTACTCTAACACAAGAACATAGGACCACTGACCTTTTCTCAACACCACAATCCTAATACCCAACCCACAGAACCGAAAACAGCTTCAGCTCCCAAATCAAGCCCATCCATTTGCAAGGCAGGTGGAAGACTAGTACCTTAACAAATGGAATTCATCTCGGGTTAGGACGAGGGGGGCTGATTGGGGTTGGGGAAATCCCTGGAGAGGACCGTGAAACTCGCTGCAGATTGGTCAGGAGCCAGGTGAGTGAAGACCTGAAAGACCACTCTTCATGCCACAAGAGGTGGGTGCTGGCTCCCAAGAAAAAAGGAAGCAGAGTGCTGGAAGAAGCAATGATGAGAAGGGAAAGGAGGAGCTGACAAAAAGACATGGTACTTTGGTCAAAGAGGTCAGTTGAAAATGCCTTGAGAATTGATCTGCCCATCTCTACCGCCGGGGTCCATGGCAGCCATGGGCCATGCTGGACCTGGCCCATTTGCTTGGACCTTCCATTTGATTCCATGATGTGAGACGAGGTGGCCCAAGGATATTTTAAGAACAGGAATGCGGAGAGTTCAATTTGCGGTTGTTCGCAAAAGTGTCATGATCGTTTCCCTTCCTATATCTGCACCCCTATGCAAAGTTCCTGCCATCAAAAGTGGAGTCTGCTTCTCCTGCCCTTGAACCCACTCTTGTTTTGTGCCTTTTTATCCAGAGAAGATGGCAGAAACTGCATCATGGCAGTTCCACGTGTAGGCCTCAATCCTTGCCTCTTGCCACTCTCATCCTTTGACCCCTGCCACAGTCCTGTGGCATGAGCCTAAGCTAGGATGGGAGAGTGCAGGGACCAAAGACAAGCCATGTCAGCTGAGGGCCTTAGACCAGCTAGCCCCCAGGCAGCCCAGCACTGAGCTCAGATACATGACAGTGAGCCCACTGAACCCAGCCCAAACTGGCAACCCACAGAATCATCAACTAAATAGATAGCTGTTTATGTGGGTTTCCTTTTTTTTAAAAGCCATTTGAGTTTGGGGGTGGTTTGTTCCACACCAAAAGCTAACTGACACAATGTCTTTCTGCAAGGTAATGTCCCACTCCCGGTCAACTCTCAATAAAGGATACGACACTTGTGAATTCTTTGTGCAAATGGCGGCTTGTGGGGCAAACTTGGGAAGAGGTTGGCTGGATTCCACATCTTGGGGCAGACTAGGGAAGGCGTGCCTGAAGCTGAGGCCTGGGGCCAGGGATGAAAAGGAGAATATGAATGCACACCTCTCCACCACCTTAGGGTGCCCTGTGGGCTTCCATATAGCATGAAACGTCGTTCAAGGTTAGATCTCAGGTCACTCTCCTGAAACCAGATTTGCACATTTAACTGCCTCCTGGGTGTGCTGGTTTGAATCTGTTATATACCCCATAAATCCACCCTTGTCGGGGCAGACGTATTGTGGGTGGGATCTTTAGATTAGGTTGTTTCTATGGAGATGTGACCCACACAATTGTGGGTGGGACTTTTGATCAGATTATTTCCATGGAGGTGGGACCCCGCCCATTCAAGGTGGGTCTTAATTAGTTTACTGGAGTCCTGAAGAGAGTTCAGAGCTGACACAGACCCAGATGCAAGATGCAGACAGAAAGACATTTGGAGATGCTATGCTAAGAGATGAAGCCCAGAGTTTGCCTCCGAGAAACTAAGTGAGAACCCACAGGTGCTTGAAGAGAAAGCCACTGGAATCAGAAGCTGAAAGCAATGCGATCCAGGAACAAAGGACCAGCAGACGCCAGCCACATGCCTTCCCAGCTGGCAGAGGTGTTCCAGATGCCATTGGCCTTTCTTCGGTGAAGGTATCCTCCTGTTGATGCTTTAGTTTGGACACTTTTATGGCCACAGAACTGTCCATTTGTAACCTAATAAATCCCCTTTATAAAAGCCAATCCATTTCTGGTATATTCATTCCGGCAGCTTTAGCAAAGCGAAACACTGGGCTTCTCCACTTGGATGTATAATAAGCACCACAAGCTGAGTTCCAGATCTTACCCCAAAACCCACTCCCCATTGCAGTGGGGGCAATTTCTTCTTTCCTTCCAGTTGCTGAGGTCAGAAATCCTTGATGTGTCACTTTTTCTTATACCCCACATCCACTCTATCAGCAATTTCTATCAACTCTGCCTTCAAAATACATCCAGAATCTCAGTCCTTCTCCCTGCCTTGACAGCAAACACCCTGGTCAAAGCCAGCATCACTTCTCACCTGGATGATAACTACAGCTGCTTAACCAGTCTCCCTGCTCCCATCCACCCCTGCCCTGCTTTGGCATGGCTCTCAGCACAGCAACATAAGCCAGAAAATGTCCTTCCTTGAGCCACATTTCACGGTCAAGGTCCTGGATCATCTGTACTGGAGGGCCCACCTCGAGACTTCTCTGAGCTCATGTCCCACCACCTTATGCTTCACTCTCTCTGCTGCAGCCACCCCATCCTCCTTGCTATTTCTTCAACTTGGCAGGCCCCCAGTCCTGCCTCAGGGCCTTTGCACTGATTATTTCCTCTTTTTGGAGCTCTCTTCCCCCAGATACCCGCATGACTCATTCCTACCACATTTTTCCTCCTGTCAACTTCTCAGTGCGGCTTTCTCTGGATGCCTGATTTGATATCACGCACCCAGCAATCCTGTCTTTCATCCTTATTTTTCCCACAGCATTATCACCATCTAACAAACCCAGTAGTTTGCTTATTCTCTTCAAGGGCAGAGATTTGCATGTGCTTTGCTTACTGCTGTATTCCCAACACTTAGGACAGTGCCAGGAACCCAGAATATGAGAGAGTGAACAAATGAATGAAACTTAGCTGCCAGTCTCTGTGCCAGACCCCTGTCAGGGCCTCACCCATATCCCTCAGACTGTTCCGGAACCAGACTTGGGAGGCTGCTCTGCCCATGCACAGAGTGGGATGGAAATGGCGGGGAATGCATGCCCCAGGAGCAGCCCCTGACACAGGGCTCTTGGCAGGTTGGTGTTGAGATGGCCCAGCTCCCTCTCCCCTCAGGTGGGGTAATTCCCCTGCTGGACCAGGCTGCCCCTTCCCTTTCCTACCTGCACTTGGACCACCGTCTCAGGGGCCGTGTTGGGGGGAACCGGACCCACGACCGTGCACAGGTGGGTGGGTTACACGTTCAGCAAGCACTTTCTGAGCCCCTAGGATGTGCCAACCCCGTGTGCTGCTGAGCCCAGTGCAAGAGGCCCGACCCCTACCCTCGGCCTAGTGAAGGGGGTGGGGGGAGAGTTCTGACTGCCATTAAATGAGAACTACATGACTGTCCTCACCACTTAACCATTTTTCCAGGAGGAAAAGGGCAGGAAGGAATTAAAAAGCCCATTACAGCTTCCCTCAACGGTTGTCCCCAAGCCCCAGTAGCAGGTCCCCAGCCCATCTCCAAAAAAAAATAAATGCAGCTGCACTGTTTCTTCCTGAGGCTTTGGAGAAAATGCACTGTGGCCATCATGTGTCCTGTCCCTTCAAATCCAAGTACCCTGAAGCCATCACGGCTTTCTAAGTGGTGGCCCTTCCCTGCCCAGCCCCCCTCCACCCTCTTCCTCCCTTTCTTGATCCCCAGTCCTACGCCTAGTTCCCCTAGAGTCATTCCCTCCCTCCAGTGGAAAAATCAGGACTCTGAATTCACCTGGTGATGTTGCAACATGCTGGCAGAGGATGTGACACATGGCAGAGGAGGGCCTAGGAGCCCCTAAATCAGAAATCATGAGGTTTCACTCTCGGTGGCCATGTGCAATGAGAGGGAGAGAGTGAGGTAGCTGTAGATAGGAAGGAGACGGAGGTAGCCAGGAAGGGAAATGAGGTAGCCGGGAGCAGCTTTAACTTGGCTTGCCCCAACATGCTTTCCAAGGCGTGTGCAAGTGGATGTGTGCGCCACTGTGTTAGCACGTGTGTGTGCAACACGTACACCTGTTAAATTACAGGTAACCAGCAGGAGAAGCAGAAGAGGCTCACGGGAAAATGCTCCTGTCAAAAGATCACAGGCTGTTGGGTATTTGTGTAACTAGTGTTTGCAAACAGGCAGGAGAGATTCTGGGGAGGAACAAGTCCCCAGGTGTACACTTTGTGGAAAAGACAGGACAAGAACCAGAAAGCAAAACAACCAGATGGGCAGACGGACACGAGGAGAATCAGGATCAAGCTCCCAGGGACACTATGGCTACCAAACTCTTGTTGCCTCTGCGCCAAGTGCAGGTGACTCTGAGGGAGCTGTGGGCTGAGACCTGCTCCCTTTCTGAATGGCTGGTTAGTTGAGTGACAGTCGTTCTCCACATGGCTGGAAGCCAATGGAAGGCTGGTCTAAGCCGAAAGTCTTGACTTCTTTTTTCTAAATTGATCTGGGCAGTGTTTCTGCTTTGGGACCAGGCCTCCTAACTTCCCCAGATTTCTGAACAGCTTCTGGGCTTGGCTACAGACCAGTTCAGAAGTCAGAGGAAAATAAAATGGCTCTCTGCATATCTATGACCCTGGGGGATCTGTGGTTGTCATATATTGATTCGTCCTTCCATTCTCCTGCTTCCCATTCTTCTAACTTCCCCCCTGCACCCCCACCCCTGGCAATCCTCAAGTCTCCCTGTGTTTGAGAAATCATGGCTCATTCCAGAAAGGACAGGACTCCAAGAAGACACACACCTTACTCTCCATTCTCAGGCACAGGGGTGTCTTCCAGGTGCCCAGGTCTGGGATGATGCCATTTGAAAGGTGTTGCATGTTCGGATCCCAGGGGGGTTGAGGATTGGAGCCAGATTGTTGTAGTGGAAGCTGGGCTGTGCCACCCAGAGCCCCTCTTCAGGGTCGAGGCACCCTTTCCTCCAGTTGCCAGGAGCCTTGGAGGCTGTGGACTGAGACGGACTGGAAGGGGGTGCCCTCACCCAAGGTATGTCCCCACCTAGGGACAACCTGCTTCCCGTGACTGGTCAGTGGTAGGATACAACGGCCCAGTCCCCTTGCTTCAATTGGGGACAGCTGAAAGGCCAACCCATGTCCAGGGTTGAGGTCTCTGTTGTACTGCATCACAGTCCAACTCCTCCCCCATTCCTGCTTCCCTCCCCCTGGGAGGTGTGGACCCCAAGGGGGCTCCCCAGTAATCTTCCTATAAACAAATCTCCATCTCAGAGTCTGTCCAGGGAACTCAACCTAAGACTGATGTGTACAGAGGAAGCACGTTGTCCTGAAACCATTTACCAACTAGATTCTTCGTTGAGTTTAAGGCTTAAACTGCTACATGCCAGAATTCAGTAAAACCTTGCTTTCTCAGCACATGGAGATTTGTATTAAATAAATCACTTAGTGGTTGGGTTCAGAGAAGAACAGGGAAGAGAAGGGAAAACTTACAGTTCACTTGAGCCTAAAGGGTTTCTCTTTGTTCCCAGTTCACGTCAATCTTCAGTAGCAAAGCTAGTCTCAGTTGCCAAATGCAGTACCCAAAGCACCATTCAATAGCAATACATGGTGGTTTGAAGCTGCATGTACCCCAGAAAAACATGTTCTTAAATCTAATCTATTCCTGTGGGTGTGAACCCATTGTAAGCAGGATCTTCTGATAAGATTACTTCAGTTAAGGTAGGACCCACCTCACTGAGGATGAGACTTAATCCTCTTACCTGAGTCCTTTATAAACATAATGAACACACACACACACACACACACACAGAGAGAGAGAGAGAGAGAGAGAGAGAGAGAGAGAGAGAGAGAGAGAGAGAGAGAGAGAGTGAAGAAAGCCATGGAAGCAAGAAATTGAAATCAATGAAACCCAGAAAAGAGGGAAGAGACCAGGGGATGCTGCCATGTGCCTTGCCATGTGGCAGAGGAGCCAAGGATCACTGGCAGCCGGTCTTCAGAAAGAAAGCATCACCTTGATGAAGCCTTGATTTGGACATTCTCATGGCCTCCGACTGTAAGCTAATAAACTCCCATTGTTTAAAGCTAGTCCAACTCATGGAATCTGCTTTGAGCAGCCTAGCAAACTAAAACACTATATGATGGGAGGAAGCAAGCCAGTATATAATTTTAATTTGTCCAGTAGCCATATTTAACGAAAATAATAACTGGGTGAAATTAAGTTTAATAATATTTAACCCAATGTATCTAAAATATTATCATTTCAACACGTGACCAATGCAAAAAATTACTGATGAGCTATTATACATTCTTTTGTCCTTACTAAGTCTTCAAAATCCCATGTGTTTTTACAGCTACAGCACATCCCAATTTGGATGCTAAATTTTCATCAGAAATACTTGATCTGTATTTAGATTTCCTGAAAGATACAGTTGAAAAAGCACATTCACATAACCAAATTGTTCCAAAGACACTAAAAGTTTTACAATAACTGAACAAGAGATTTGTTTTAAAATTTAAATTAATTAAAATGAAATAAAATTAAAAATCCCATTCCTCAGTCACCCTAGCCACATTTCAAGTGACCAATTGCCACACGTGGCTAGGGGCTGCCACCTCGGATGGCCCTGCCTTGGCATTCTTGACAATTGCATATTCTAGGCCAATGACAAGCCGGTTATTTACCTGTGAAAAAACAGTCCTGTTTGGGAAGAAATGCCCTCCCTCTTGGTGATCTGGCTTGTTCCTATATGTCAAAGAAAAAGCTTCCAGTATAAATGGTCCACAGTTCAAGAATGCAACACTCACTTATTTTTATATGGGTTCTCTAAAAAGCATTCCATCTACTGTCACTTATTCTCTCCTACCACTTAGTAGGATGGGTTTTCATTTTTCTTCTCATATCTGTTAAGATTTTACTGGCATGGCCATGCTCCCAGGCTTGCCTCAATATTCTTGCTATTCTGTGGTAAATAAATCATGTGTGTTTACCTTCAAATTTTTCACTCTCTGTGTATCACTGGAAAATCTGAATCTTCCTAACTCAAACTTGTACTTAAGGTACTGTCTCTGTTCCTTTGATACCTCGGAAGAAGTAGAATATAACCTTTTTCCTCCTGCCACAGCTGCTATCTCAAACTTTATTTCATCCACTGCAAGAAAACATGCCTTTGGCAGCACATCCTGGCTGTGCACGCAGTGACACCTCATTCCATCAGTGTCCTCTGGATCCAGAGAATCCAGACTCATTCCCACCAGACTCTCCAGAAGGCCCTGCTCGTATTAGGATGGTCTCGATGCTGGACCCCAATGCCTTTGGACGTGGGATTTGCAGGGAACATTTCCTGCCTGCAAATAGGATGGTACTGGGGGATGATGGACCTTTGGCCTCTCAAGATGTGTTGAAAGCTGTCCTGCCCTGCAGAAACAGCCCTTGGTGTATTTAGAAAATGGTTCAGGCTGGAAGGAACATAAAAAGTCAGCTCATCCTCTCACTGTGGGCCTCCATGGTGGCAGCCTAAGAAAGTGGATGAGTTTTTGTTTTTAAGAGGGCACTACAGATCAACTTTTTCATAATCCTAAATAGCCCAGATGTGTCCACCTTTCTCTGTGTGTTGGAGAGAAGCTCTCACTCTCTCCCTCACTCTCTCTCTTTCTCTCTCACTCACGCTCTACATATTTCTCTCCCTTTCACTTATTCTTTACTTCCTGCCTCTTATCTTCCTTAAGTTCAGGGGCAATATCCCCAAGCTGTTCTTGGTGCTTTCCCTGATCACGTTTCACATACCAGCTCAATGCCTTGATCTTAACACAAGTGGACACGGCATCGGGAGACTCCCTAGGAAAATCAAACCTATCATATTGCAAAGCAAAGCTGGAATGAGACACAAGAATTCCCTAACAAATTTACGACCACTTCTCTGCCACTTTATATAGGAGGGTTCATCAGATGACATTTTGCTGTGAAACCATTCAGTGTTCTCTAGGCTAAGATTTCACCCCAGAGGTTAAGTGCTTTAACTGGATATTACGCTCCCATTAGTCCCAGTCCTGACTCACAAGCATACATCCCTGGCCCTGAGGGCCCACGCACAGGGATTCTCCTTGTTCACATAAGGCTATGTTTCCTAACACCTTGGATACATGCCATAAGAAGCTTCCCTTAGTGATGCACCTTCTTATGGTTTGATTCTGACTCTTAATTTCCTAATTATAGACAGATTTTTTCTATTGTTATTCTAACACATATTTCACTTAGACCCAGAGAGAGTCTGAGAAGGTGGTTTGAACTTTCTCAATCTAGCATAATTTTCATCTGCCCATGGTTTTAAATACAGCAGTATAATAATATCAGTAACTGCACACACTAGAAGACATTTTTATAAGGGCACTAACAAATGGCACTTTAACAGCAATCATAATCAGAGGTTAGAGACCAACCCATATTGATTGAAACTTTTTTAAAAAATAGCTTGGCTTAAATGCTAATCAGAGCATTCACTATTTTTTAAAAAATCTAAACATTGCTCTTCCCACCCCAGGGGCTCATATGAAAAGAGAAAGGCTGGTGAAGGAGTGGTCTAAACCACAGACCCCCAGCCATGGTGGTTTGAAGGTCTAACCTCATCAGCAAGACGCATCATGGCTGTGGTTGGCTACGGTCTCTGCACACAAGCCATCTTTAATGTACAGAAATAAAACAGACATATACAAATTCAAGTATATAAATATAGAGCTGAATAAGAAGAAAAACATGGAATAAAAGACTCAACCAAACCAAAAGCCACTTCTTTGAAAAGACTAATGAAAAGATAAACCTCTGGCTAGAATAGGCAAGGAAAAAAAAGAAAAGGCAAAAATAAACAATATTGGAAAAGTAAAGTGATACATAACTATAGTCACAGCAGAAATTTTAAAAATGAAGAATGTTTGAACAACTTCAGGCCAAGAAATATAAAAGCATAGAAAAGATGGACAATTCCCAAGGGAAAAAAAATTACATAAATTGCCCAGAACTGACTTAAGAAGAAGTAGAAAAAAAGAATCGTCCTATTATCATCAAAGACAAGAAACAGTGGTTTAAAAGCGACAACCACTGCCACCACCAAAGGAACAGTAGTGATAACAAAATGATCCTTTCTGGTTCACTCTCTGTATTCCTCCTCTCACCGTGATAACTCTTGACTGAAGCCAACGTCACTGAGGCCTGTGCCACATACTTCTAAGTTGCAATCAGTACTGCTGTCTTTTCTCCCTATTTCAATCCATCACCAAAGACACCACTTAAAAGATTCTCCCATTAAATATGAATTACAGCTACTCTCCTTGGGTTTCAGGGTTTTGAATTTTAAAACCAGTTTTATTCATCGATTCCTTCTTTGAATATTTATTAATGAATGGGTCAGAGACACACAATGATCAAAGCAAATTCCATCTGAAGCCTACCTTGTCTATCAACCGACATAAAACAAACAAATCAAATAAATATATCACATGCCAGGTAATCTAAGTACCTTAAAAATCAGGTCAGCACGTAATGGAGTGATTATTTTACATCAGGAGATCAGAAAAGGTCTCTTTTATCATGTGACTTTCAGAAGGGGCCTGGAGGAAGTGAGAAAGTGAGCCTTGAGAATATCTGGAAGAGCAGCCCGAGGGAACAGCAAGTGAAAAGGTCCTGAGGGTTAAATTGTGCTCTGAAATAAACTTAGAAGGGTGGAAGAAAAAGGAGGATGGATGGTTTTTATTTGGGCCTGTCTATATCACACCTTGGCTTCTTGGACAATAGCTTTACCAGATAAACCACCATCATCAAAAAGGCTCACGCAAGCCCTTGACATTCTGTGAGAAACTGGGAAATGGGCAGCGCATGGGAGCAGAATATTCTAGTTTGGATGGGGGGGGCCTCTGGAGACTAACTGCTTGGGTTTGGCTCTGCCTCTTTTAGATATGTTTCCTTAGGGATGCCACTTAAAATCTCTAAACCTTAGTTTCCCCACCTGTAAAACAGGGATAAGAACATTCCTGTCTCATAGGGTTGATTGGAGGATTAAGTGAAATAACATGCAGGAAGCACCAGCAGAACCCAGGCACATCAGCATTCACGTGGGCTTGCTTTCCCTCCCCTCTCTTGGGTGAAGACACAGAACTGAAATCATCTGTTTTCAAACTTCCTTTTTCTTTTTAAACTCCAGAATTCATTCCTAAAAGAAAATACTTTGAAATTCCAACACTGTCTACAAAACAGAAACAAGGGCTGTTGCTTTGGTTGAAGGCAGAGAGATCCAGAGCTCCACCCCAGCTCCCCTCTCCCCGCAATGAAGACTGCTAAGCTCAGAGAGCGTGGTGGGGCAGACTCACAGACACACCAGATATTTGTTCTACAAGGCCCTTCCCATTCTAAAATCCCATAACTACCTTTCCTTAGAGAAGACAAGGGCATAAAAAAAAAAAAAAGAAAAAAACAATATTTCAGGTTAGAAAGCCTCTCCTGAGGACTTCTGGTAGAAGATGTCTCTGCCAATTTTTGCTAGTATTTAGAGATTCTGTTGGGCAATGGCACCCTGGAGTATTTCATGCCGTTAGACTGAGAGGACCCTTCATTTTTGCCTGGAGCTGAACTTCTTGATAGGAGGGCTAAACTCTGAAGGAGAGCACCAACCAACACAGGCCAATATTCAAAGACTGTGAACGGTGCTCTGTGCCTTGTTTTTTGTTTGTTTTTATTAGCTTCTGGCACTCAAGGAAATCTCTATCTTATCAGTAGCTGGACACAAATTTAAGGAACAGAAAGCTTGGGGGTTAAATCCCAGAATTAACACTTTAAAATATTGAAATGTACAGTGAGCAGCAGAAGATTACAGGACAAACAAAGAAACAGGAAATGATTTCCCATCCAAATGAACAAGATAAAAATACAGAAACTATCAATAATGAAAACCAGATTTTGGACATACCAGACAGAGACTTTAAAAAAAGTGATCCTCAATATGCTGAAGGAGATAAAAGAAAACACAGAGAAAAAGCAAAGGATACCAGGAAAATGACGAGTGAAGAATATGAGAATCACAATAAAGTGGTAGAAATTTTAAAAAGGAACCAAACAGAAATACTGGAGTTGAAGACCACACTAATAGAAACAAAAAATTCCTTAGAGAGCTTCAACAACAGATTAGAGCTGGCAGAAGAAAAAAATCAGTGAACTCAAAGACAAGACAATTTAAATGATTCAGGCTGTTGGGGTAGGGGAAAAAAAGAATGAAATAAAGTGAACAGAGCATGAGACTATTAGGTCACCATCAAGCATACCAACATAGGCATTATGGGAATCCCAGAAAGAGAAGAAAGAGAGAAAGAGAAAAAGAGGTAGAAAGAATATTCAAATAAATAATGCCTGAAAATTCCCCAAATTTAACAAAAGTCTCGAATGCACACAACCGGGATGCTCAATGAACTCCAAACAAGATAAATCCAAATAGACCCATACTGTAGCACATTATAATTAAGCTGCTGAAAATCAAAAATAGAGAATTCCAAAAGCTGCAAAAGAGAAACAACTTGTCACATAGAAGGGAGCCTCTATAAGATTTAGTGCCAATTTCTCATCAGAAACTGTGACGGCAAGAAGGCGGTGGGTAGACATGTTTAAAAGCTGACGGCAAAAAATTGCCAACCATGAATTCCATATATGGCAAAACTTTCTTTTGAAAATGAGGGAGTGATTAAGACATTTCTGGATAAACAAAAGCTGAAGGAATCTGACACCAACAGACCTGCCCTAGAATTCTTCAGACTGAAAGGAAAGGACGACAGGCACTGGATTGAAGCAGCATAAAGAAATAAAGACTTCCAGTAAAGATAACCATATGTGTAATTATAAATGCCAGAACTATTATACTGTATTCTTTTGGTATGTAACTCCACTTTTTACTTCTTACAGGTGCTAAAATGCAAATGCATAAAAAGTAATGATAAATCTATGGTTTTGGACACACTGTATATAAACATATAATTTGTAACAAGTACAACAAAACGGTGGAGGGGTAGAGGAAGACAGGAACAGTATATGTGTATGCTGCTGTAGTTAAGGTGGTATCGAAACAAATGTGAGTGTTACAGATTTAGAGTGTTAAATTTAAGCCCCATGGTAACCACGAAGAAAATATCTGAAAAACATACACAGAAGGAAGTGAGAAGGGATGCAAAATGGTACACTGTTCAAAGACAAATAAGTATGAAAGTAGGCATTAACTCAAGAATTGAGGGACATAAAAGTTACAAGATTTACAACAACCAAACAGCAAAATGGCAGAAGGAAGTCCTGCATTATCAGTAGTTATCATAAATAAAAACGGATTAAACTCTTGGGTCAAAAAGTCAGCAACTGGCAGAATGGATTAAAATGCACGATCCAACTATATACTGTTTACATGCTTACAAGAGACTCACCTTAAATTCAAAGACATGAGGAGGTTGAAAGTGAAAGGATGGAAAAATATACACCATGCAAATGGTAACCAAAGTGAGCTGGGTTAGTTATACTAATAAAAGATAAAATAGACTTTAAGTCAAAAACTGTTATAAGGGACAAAGAAGGTTACTTCATACTGATAAAGGGGTCAATTCAAGAAGAAGACATAACTATTCTAAATATGTATGCACTTAACACCAGGGCCCCCAAATATATGAAGCAAATATCAACAGATTGGAAAGGAGAAATAGATAGTTCTATATTAATAGTAGAAGACTTTACTACACCTCTTTCAATAATGCATAGAACAGGAAATCAATTAGGAAATAGAAGACTTGCATGGTACTATTAGCAAACTAGAACAAACAGACAAATAGAGAACCATTCACTCTACAGGAGCAGAATACAAATTCTTCTCTAGGGTATATGAATCATTGTCTAAGATAGACCACATGTTAGGTCACAAAACAAGTCTCAATATATTTAAAAATATTGAAATCATATAATGTGCCTGCTCTGACCACAATCGAATGAAGCTAGAAATCAATAGCAGTGTGAGAACTGGAAAACCCACAAATATGTGGAAATTAAACAACACTCTTAAAGAACCAATGGATCAAAGAAGAAATCACAAGGGACATCTGGAAATATCTTGACATGAATGAAAATGAAAACATTATATATCAAAACTTAAGGGATGCAGCAAAGGCAGTGCTGAGAGGGAAATGGATAGTTCTAAATGCTTACATTAAAAAAGAAGAAAGATTTCAAATCAGACACCTAACTTCACAACTGCAGGATCAAGAAAAAGAAGCACAAACTAACCCCAAAGGGTGTGGAAGGAAATAACAAAGATTAGAGCAGAAATAAATGAAATAGAGAATAATAATAATAAAAAAAGAGAATCAACAAAACCAGAAGTTGGTTCTGTGAAAAGATAAAATAAAAAATCTTTAGCTAGACCAACAAAAAGAGATGGAAGATACAAATAACTAAAATCAGAAATGAAAGGGGTATATTACTGCCAACTCCACAGAAATCAAAAGGATTATAAGAGGATACTATGAACAACTATATACCAACAAATTAGATAATCTAGATGAAATGGACAAATTCCTAGAAACACACAAACTACCTACACAGACTCAAGGAGAACTAGAAGATCTTGGCAGACCAATAACAAGAGATTGAATCAATCAATCTTCCAGCATCTGGCTGCTCCCTGTGCCTTTCTCTCTATGTGTCTAAATCTCACTCTACTCAAAAAGGGCTTAATAGGATTAAGACCCATCATGATTCATTTGGGTCACAATTTAATTGAAATGACTTCATCATAAGGTCTGATTTACAATGGGTTCACACTCACAGGAATGGATTAAGCATAAGAACATGTTTCTCTGGGGTACATAGCTCCAAGCCACCACAGACGCAAAATGATTTGTACACGGAAAACTACAAAACATTGCTAAAAGAAATCAAAGAAGACATAAATAAGAGAAGGGACATTCTGTGTTCATGGATTGGAAGACTAAATATTGTTAAGATGTCAATTCTACCCAAAGCGATTTACAGCTTCAATGCAATCTCAATCAAAATTCTAACAGCCTTCTTTGCAGAACTGGAAACACCAATCATCAAATTGATATGGAAGAGTAAGGGGCCCCAAAGAAACAAAACCATCTTGAAAAAGAAAAATGAAGTTTCAACTCACACTTCCGGATCTTAAAATATATTACAAAGCTACAGGAATCAAAACTGCATGGTACTGGCACAAGGGAAAACATACAGACCAATGTAATCAAAGTGAGAGTTCAGAAATTATTCCTCACATCTATGGCCAACTGACATTTGACAAGGTTGCCAAATAACATCAACAAATGGTGCAGAGAAAACTGGATGCTTATATGCAAAAGAATAAAGGTGGACCCCCTATCTCACACCATATACAAAAATTAACTCAAAATGGATCACAGGCCTAAATATAAGAACCAACTCTATAAAACTCTTAGAAGAAAACATAGGGAAGCATCCTAAGGACATTGTGTTAGGCACTGGTTCCTTGGACTTTACACCAAAAGCACAAGCAACAAAAGAAAAAATAGATAACTGAGACTTCATAAAAATTAAAAACTTTTGTGCATCAAAGGACTTCATCATGAAAGTAAAAATACAACCTACAGAATGGGAGAATATATTTGGAAACCACATAGCTGATAAGGGTATGTAAAGAAATCCTACAACTCAACAAGAAGACAAACAACCCAATTCAAAAGTGGACTAAAACTTGACTAGACATTTCTCTAAAGAAGATATAAAATGGCCAATAAGCACAAGGAAAGATGCTTAGCATCATTAGCCATTTGTGAAAGGCAAATCAAAACCACAATGAGACATCATTTCACACCCAATAGAATGACTACTATTAAAAAATCAGAAAATAGTGATTCTTGGAGAAGATATGGAGAAATAGGAACATTCATTCATTGCTGGTGGGAATGTAAAATGGTGCAGCCACTGTGGAAAACAGTCAGGAAATTAAATATAGAATTACCATATGACCCAGCAATCTAGGTATATACCCCCCAAAATTGAAAGCATGGCCTCAAATAGATATTTTCACATTAATGTTCATAGCAGTATTCACAATTATCAAAAGATGGAAGCAACCCACCTGTCCATTAACCAATGACTGGATAAACATAATGTGGTATGTACATAAAATAGAATATCATTCAGCCTGGTCATAGGAATGAAGTTCTGATACATGTGACAACATGGACAGACCTTGAAGACATCATACTGAGTGAAATGAGCCAGAAAGAAAAGGACAAATATTGTCTGATCTCACGAATATGAAATAATTAGAATGAGCAAATTCATAGAGTCAGAAAGTAGAATACAGGTTTACCAGAGGCCAGGGTGGGGTTAGGGAATGGGGAGTTAATGCTTAATTGGTACAGAATTTCTGTTCAGAGTGATGGAAACACTTTGGTAATGGATGGTGGTGACGGTAGCAGAACACTTTGAACATCATTAACTCCACTGAATTATATATTTGAATGTGGTTAAAAGGGGAAATTTTAGGTTGTATACATGCTACTAGAATAAAATTTTAATAAACCATAGGACAGTACAACACAAATAGTGAACTCTAATGTAAACAATGGTCTATAGTTTATAACATAACAATGTTGCTTCATCAATGATAACAAAGTTCCCACACTAATGCAAAGTGTTAATAGTAGGGAAAACGGCATAAGTGAGGGGGGTATATGGAAACTCTGTATTTTCAGCATTATTTTTCTGTAAATATGCAACTTCTCCAATTTAAAAAAAAATCAATAAAAGTCTCTCTTGAATGATCTAGAATTATCCAACAGAAGTACAAACATGTACAATACAAAATGCATGTGCAGGAATGTTCACAGAAGCACTATTAATGATAGCCAAAACCCAGAAACCACCCAAACGCCCATGACAGTAGACTGGGTCATCCATTGTGGCATCCTCACATGATGGAATGCAATGTGGCGATGTAAATGAATAAAGCACTACTATTCACCACAACATGGTTGCTCTCACAAACATAATGTTGAGGAAAAGAGGCCAGAGACAAAAAGGCACATACTGTACAATGGCCTTTAGATAAAGCACAAAAACAAGCAAAATTAATCTGAGGTTGGAAGTCAGAATAGAGATTCCACCAGGGGAGGAGGGGTGTGGACAGGCACAAGAGGGGCTTCTGGGGTGCCAGCAATGTTTGTTTCTTGTTCTGGGTTCAGTTCTTTTTTTATATACTTTTCTACATGTATGTTATACTTAAATAAAAAGAAATTTTTGGAAAAGAATCCTTCTTGGCGAAGCCAGGCTCTGAGAGTAATGAGACCTTCGTGAGATAATCATCTGGCTTTGGTGTTCTCAGTAAGCAAAATAATCTCACAGCTAGGACCTCACTCCCTGGCAAATCCTTTCAGTGGTGGCTGGGAGAGAAGGGAAGCAAACCCCAAGCTGAGACAAGCTTCCTTCTTGCAGCCGCCCCGTATCTGACAGAACCTGACAAAGGTTTATGCCTCAAGCTGCAGAGAAAGTTTTCAAAGTACTTTACAAATTGCTACGGCTGGTGAGGGTCTTTGTAGTTTGGATGCCATGGTGAGCTTATTCCTTATCTTTTTTTTTGTGAAACAGTGGCAAATAGCATTATGGGTAAAAATCAGCAATGGGCATGGTAGGTGAGAAGAGTATAAGGTTCAATGTTGTGTCTAGAAATCCTACGGCTTTGTTTTCTTTGTCTATTATGGTAGATTTGTGAGTCCATTTTAAAATATATTCTTAATATAGGAAGAAGCTGGTAAAAGATACAAATGAATGTGATACTGTAATACCAATGTGTTCAAACCCATAGATTTGTTCTTTCTCATGAGAAGTCTGTAATTACATTTCATATGCTTTTAATTGGATACCTTTTTTTTAAAAAAAGAACACAACCAATTAATCAAAGTGAAACCCTCGCTCGTATCAATAAAAGATCTGTCTTTTTTCCCCGTGTTTTATTCCAGTTTCACGTTCCTACCACGATCCGATTATCTGATCATTTCAGAAATATCTCTGGTTCAGAAAATATCCCTTGTGCATTTTTTTTTCTTTTTTTTTTCTTTTTCTGTTAAATCTAAGCTATCCAGTTATTGGGTTGAGTCAATTAAGTAATTAGCTGAAGTGGTAATTAATTTAATAAAAATACTATACCTAGGGGAATAACTGTAAGTGAGAAAATTCAGGCTCTAAAAACATACTCAGTTACAATTTGGAACAACGGTAAGTTGAAAATCCAATTAAATCACTATGAAAGTTAATGCCACCACTCTGTGTTCCTCATCCCCTAAACAAAAGTCCTAGTAGTAGGAACTCGAGTTGGTCCATATGCCCAACTCTTATAACAGCGAAACCTTATTAAGTCCATTTGTTAGTTGGAAATGACGCAAAGAGATGTGATGCCGTGTTTGACACTGAAAAGAAAGAGCAAGAGTTTGGAGAAACTAAGTGCACCCCCTGTAGTAAGCAAAATTGCATATCTGTGTCTTCTTTTGAAATTAAAAGAAAAGGAAAGGCAACTTCAATGAGACCGTCTTCGCTAATTAGTAGTGTTACGGTATCAAAGAGGACTAAATGTATGACTACCCCACAATGGTAGAGCAGGAAGAGCACTGGATTAGGAGTCCAGAGATCCTCACTGGAAACCAAGGACCGAGCCCTTCACCTCGCCTGCCTGAGAACCAGGAATCTGAAGCCCTTCCAGGACCTGCTGAGCTCTTGCATCCTGGGACTAGATGCTGAGCTCAGGAGCCAGTGCAAAGGAATTCTTTCCCACTGTGCAGCCACCTGCCATTGGACATTAACAGCAGGTTCATGTGGACATCCAGGGCTTACACATAACTGTTCTCAAATCTGATTTTCTTGGATATAAGAGAGGAATCTATGAGGAGAGCATTTGGCTTTGCACATCATGGGATCAAACATCAGAGGAGCTTCTATCATCTTTAAAGGTACAGTCAATAGCATAAAAATGGGATGTGTGCCCTGCCCAGGGTGGGAACATCTGTCTTTCTGGACAGCATCAAACCCCGCTCCGAGGTGATAAAAAATGAGATGTTAGAGGTCTGACATGGATACCAGATCTCCTGGCAATGGCTTCTTGTCCTGGTTATGCAACTGGATTCGTCAACCCCCAGGCCAGGAAACTTCTGTTCCTCCTTCCATTTTATTGTTGACAAGATTACAAGAAGATTATTTCAGACTCTTTATTTCCCCTACAAGGTGCTTGACTGCCCCAACTCTGGCCAACTCCTTCCACTCAAACCCCGCCGAATACACAGTCCAAGCTTCTTTTCCATGTATTGATCAGCCACTAATCACCATTATCTGAAGCTTGGCTATACACCAATCCTACCTGGGAAGTTGCTTTGTATCATCTAATTCTAAGCTGTCTTGAGCACTGGAATCCTTTCTATTGCCTTCATATCAAGACATTCCTTAAAACACATGAGGACAAAAAACTGGATATTTCCAGACTTCCCCCATCTGTTTTCCAACCACTTCCATATGGCATCTCTAGCTCCCTCTCCCCAGCCCCACCCTCCTGCCTGTCCCACTGCAACTCTCTCACCGTCAGTGAGGTGAACACTGTGACTACCCTGCAATAACCACGCCTGGGCTCTGCCTGCATGTGGAGGAAGGCACACACACGGGGACACAGCACCAAGCTAATCACCAGATGCCAGCACTGATGTTTCCTAATGCTCTGCGGGCAGCCCTACGGGAGAGAAGGGACGGGCAGAAGGCTGCTTCCCCTGGGGGGGCCAGGAGGGTGCCACTGGGTGAGCACCCAGCAGGGTTCAGCTCTGTCGGCAGCTCTGGCGTGTTGGACATCACACGTGATACATTAGAACCGTCCACTGAAGAGCCTCAGGCTTTAAAAATAGACCAGGCGAGCAAACACAAACTGCCGCCTGTAAAAGTAGGAGTGAAAAACATAAACAAAACCGAAAAACAAACTGGTGTGTTCCCCAAGAAAGGAAACCCTCTCCCAGACTCTGGCTTCCATTGTGTGATCTAGTTGTTGTTTCTTTTTCTCTTTTCTGCAAGAGCAGATTCTTCTGACACGGATGCAACTCGCTTTTCACCCCTTCATTTACTACAGTCATCTGAGAAATGAGCCGAAGGGAATTAAGTGTTTTCTTCCCCTCTCACTGGTTTAAAGCAAGCGCCACAAATACCATTGCAATTATTAACAAAGAACAACCTCACCCATCTGAGACTGGCCCCGACAAAGGACACAAAGAGCCCTTCCCTTTTATGCTGTCTGCCACCCTCTTGACCACACATGACACACAGAAAAGAAACCTCAATCTAGGCCTCCAAAGTGATGCTTTAATTCCTTCCATATTTTTTGCTGCAGGGAATTTATCAAGACTTTTATGAGCTGAGCAGCTAATTGCATCGTTTATTCACCCTGCAATATCATCGTGCTCTCCCCAAATCCATCCAGAAACTCCCAAGTCCTGGTCAAACGCTGCACCCCAGACCCCTACAATTCACATTTGTAATCACTCAAACTGTCTTCCCTTGAAACATGGGTCTCCTTTCTGACCACTGCCCCCAGCAGCTCTCCCTGTTCCCGACAAAAATGCATTTGTGCGTCAGTGACTCATTGGCCACATCGGATGCCCTCACAATCAGGCTGCAAGTTCCTGTCCTCTGTTCTGCATATTTCCTCCCAGGAATGTAAGGCATTTTGCAGAGATGATATACCAGTGTCCAAGCACTGACAGCTAGAGCATCAGGGGCTATGCCAACCCTGGATTGGCAGGCAGCTGTTTCCCTGCAGCTGGCTCTCCCCTCTGTATCTGTTCTCCCACTCTTCAACCTCCAGGGATTCGGGATGGTCATGACGTGGCTCCTTCTGGCTAAAGAGCAGACCCTGCTACATAAAAGCGGGATGAGAGTAATGAGACCTTCATGAGATAATCATCTGGCTTTTATTTGGGAACTTGGGATAGTTCACTCTGGGATTTTTCTGAAGCTTCTCATACAGTATGGGAGGACAATGGCGGGACAAGAGGACAGGGGTTTTAGCCAGGCACAATGGTGGGACATTTTCCAGGGGAAAGCTCCACTGGGGGTCTTCCAAGTTATTTCCCACGTATGTCTGCTGGCACCAATCCTAGAATTCAGGAAAAGGACCACTCCCCTCTTCATTTTCCTTCTCTTCTCTGAATTCAGGAGCCCTTCAGAAATGGAAGTCCTTTTGCATCACTGGGAGGGGAGGGAGGAGGTGGGGACTTGCTCCAGGACACTGGTCAATCCAGGACAGACTTGCTAGTTGTGGCTCCTCATTGTGCACTGGCTCGTCTCCTAAACCACCCCCAGAAGGCCAGGCACAAACCCTTCCACTGTGGAACCAGCCTCCTCCTGAGCCAGGCATGCTCTTTCGCAAGTCTTAAAGGATCCCTGGGCCATCTCCTCAATCCCTGAAAGCCCTCCATCTTCTTCAGCTAGAATTATGTCAACCCTACAAGCACCCAAAAGGCCTAAAACTGAAGAGGCACCACTGCAACACCGGGGATGTCAGTTTCAATAACGTGTTATTTATCTGGCATCTCAGGGTATAAGGTGCTCCACCCAAATGGCTATATGCACCAAATATTAATATCGTCACCATCACCACCATCATCATTATCTATGGCAATTCTTTCCAATCACACTATTTCATTCCCTTCCCTGATCAAAAAGCCTATAAACGTAATTTGACCTCTTTTCCTCTCTAAAAGCCAACTATCGTACCAAGTGGTAAATCTGTGATCCCGTCAGGGGCTATGGAGCTTTTCAAGAGCTATTCGTCCTTCCACCAACACCCCCAAACCCTTGTACTTTGACTTCTTGTGCTTTTGGTAAATTAGTTTTTCTGAATCCTCCTTCACTGTCCAACAGTAGTGCCCTCATAAGCTGTTGTCAGACTTTTCTTTTACCTCATCCCTCCTAATTTGCTATGCTAGCCTATTCAAGGTGGAAATCCAGAGCAGTGAGCTGCAAGCATTGCAGGGCTGCCACATGGTACAAACCAGTGCACCACTGCATTGCAGCCAATGCAAAGAGTGGCCCCTGGAGTGGGGCTGTGCAAAGTCAGTTCCACTAAATATAGTTGTATTAGTTAGGATTCTCTAGGAAACAGAACTAACAAGAGACATCTGTGAATACAAGATTTTATAAAAGTGTCTCACACAACTGTGGGGATGCAAGAGTCCAAATTCCACGGGGCAGGCAGTGAACTGGCAACTCCAGTGAAGGTGCTCGATGAACTCCTCAGGAAATGGTTCACTGGCTAGCCAAAGAAGAAGTGAATGTTCTCTCTCTTTCTCCCTTAAAAGTCTTCAACTGATTGCATTAAATCCAGGGGATTGAATTCTCTCATTGTGGAAGACATGCCCATCATTCACGTTGTCAATCACTGGTGCAGTCAATTGACTGAAGATTTAATAAACCAGCCTTTTGGTTTATTAACCAGCCACAAATGTCCTTGCAGTTAACGGTTAGGCCAGTGCTTGCTTGACCAGACACCTGTGCACCATCACCTGGCCAAGTTGACACATGAACCCAACCATCACAACAGTGGACAAGAATCTAAGAAATTCCTCCAGCAAACGCATGGGCTTTGTGACAACTCCAGCTGTTCCACTACATGCTTTCTTCCTTTCTCTTTGTTATCATCTATGTTCTGCAGAGTTCCCTGAGGCCCTTCCCCCCATGCCTGTAAATTGAGAATGTGAAATGAAGTCTGGATAAGTGAAATGATGCAAGGAATTATGTAAGAGCTTTGAGTCTTCAAATATAGATTCAAATCTTTGTTTTCTCATGTACTAGCTGCACAACCTTTACACACATAACTCACTTCTCTGAGCTTTGGTCTCCTCATCTGTAAAATGGGGATAAAAGCAGTCCTCAATAGATCACTGCTGGATGAAGCACCATAATATATAAAGTGCTTGACATGTCCTAAGTCTCCAATAAACCTTAGTCATTATTAGCCATTATTCTTTGTGCTGGTTTGAAGCTGTTACGTACCCCAGAAAAGGCCATGTTCTTTTAATCCATTCCTGTGGGTGCAGACCTGTTGAGGGTGAGACCTTTTGGTTCAGTTATTTCACTTTGAGATGTGACCTACTCCATTCAAGGTGGGTCTTAATCCTTTTGCGGGAGTCCTTTTGAGAGGATAAGGGATGGAAAAAAGCAGAAAGAACTCAGAGAGAAAAACACCCAGGGAAGTTGGGAGAGAGCTCAGAGGGAAAAGCCCTGGGAGAAACAAGCAAGGACCCACAGAGGCTGACAGAGACCACTGGAATCAGGAGCTGAAAGCAACAAAACTCAGGAGCAAAGGACCAGCAGATGCCAGCCATGTGCCTTCCCATGTGACAGAGGTGTCCCAGATGCCAGCAGCCTTTCTTCAGAGAAGGTATCATCCTGTTGGTGCCTTACTTTGGACAGTTTCATGGCCTCAGAACTGTGAATTGTAAGTTAATAAATCCCCATTGTTAAAAGCCAACCCATTTCTGGTATACTGCATTCCAGGAGCTTTGGCAAATTGAAACATTCTTATACTTCAGTGACAGATCAACTGAATTTTGCTAAACTCACAATGGGCAGGATGGCACAGTGGTTAGGGGCCCACAGGCTCCGGAAGCAGACTGCCCAGATGAGCAGCCTGGGGCCTCTTCTCAGCTGTGTAACTTTGGGAAAGTCACTTAACCTCTCAGAGACTCAAGTCGTTCCTTTGAAAAATTGGAGACATAGTAACACCTAGCTCTCTCGGCTGTTGAGTGGCTTAAATGACTTAACACATAGAAAACACTTAGAGAAGTACCTGTACTTGGCAAGCACTTAACAGATGTTGGCTGACCTTATCACTGTTGTATGCTCTGACTCTGTGGGTGACTACCGAAAGGGCCACACATTCTTCCTTCCCTGTGTTCTGGTTTGCTAATGCCGCTATTACGCAAAATACCAGAAATGGGTTAGTTTTTATAAAGGGGGTTTATTTGGTTACAAATTTACAGTCTGAAGGCCATGAAAATGCCCAGATTAAGGCATCAACATGATGAGTATACCTTCACCGAAGGAAAGCCAATGGTGTCTGGAAACCTCTGGTAGCTGAGAAAGCATGTGGCTGGCATCTGCTGATACCGGATTGTGTTCCAGCAACTCTCTCAGCTCCTGTGCTTTCTTCAAAATGTTGCCCTTAGGGCATTTGTCCTTTCTTAGCGTCTCTGGAGCAAACTCTGGGCTAACATCTCCAAATGGCTCCAAGCATTTCCAAGTATCAGTGTCAGTGTCATCTCTTAGCTTCTCTCCAAAAGGTCCCTCTCAGCTGCTCTGAAGTCCTTCTGTTTGTGAGCTTTTTTATAGGACTCCAGTGATTCAATCAAGACCCACTCTTAATAAGCAGGTTCCATATCTCCATGGAAATAATCTAATCAAATGTTTCACTCACAGATGATTGAGTCGCATCTCCATGGAAACACTCAATCAAAGGATTCCAACCTAACCAACACTAATACATCTGCTCCTACAAGATTGCCTCAAAGAACATGGCATTTTGGGGGAGTAATACACTCTGCATCCATAACTTTGCAATATGATCTTGCAGACTGCCCTTCAAGAGCTAGTGTCTATTTCTCTGCTCCTCATATCTGGGCTGGCCATGCGACTTGCTTTGGTCAATGGGACATTAGCAAACACGAAGCAAACAGAGGCTTGAAAAGTGCTTGTGAACTGGGCCTTGCCCTCTGTTGCTGCTCTTGGGAACCTGTGTCCACCTGATGAATGGGCCCATGCTAGCTTGTTGGAGGACGAGAGGCCATGTGGAAGGGAACTAATATACCCTTGCCAACAGCTAGCCATACCTTGACTCACAGCCTCCCAACAGGTTTGTGGCCCACAGATGCCCACTGGCCACACATGCATCAATGAGACCGACAGAGGACAGCCGAGCCAGTCCAGAACCAAAGAACTGCTCAGCCCACCCACAGAATTGTGACCGAAATAAATGGTTCTTGTTTTAAGCCACTAAGCTTTGCGGCTGTTTGTTACGCAGCACAAGCTAACTGAAACAGGCCTTCTGGAGTCTAAGAGACAGTTCCCTGTACCATTCTTATTCCAAAAACCTTGTCTGCCAGGCATCTGTGGCCAACTCAAGAATTTGATGTTAGATATTTAAACACACACACATACACACACAGTAAGCCCTGTGCCCTGGCTAACCAGTCTTTCTAAAGAGAGCAAAACCCCCCAAGACATTTCTATTAAAAACCGTTTAAGAGAAAAAGTTCTTGGTATAATTATAGACACACAGATGGGATCTAAAACACCAGAACAAAAGAAGCAGAAAAACTTTATGGGTGGAAAAGACATTAAGACATAGGGCTCTAAACAATTATAAGCGGCCACTCACGTAACCCAGGATGGATTAGGCCAAAGGGCTAAACCAGCTCAAGGCCACCTCCACTGAAAGCTTTCCCCACTCTCCTCACTGACATCAACCTCTTCTTGTCAACTTCTAAGACCTACTCATTTAGGCTCTGGATCAAATATGATCCTATGTGGCCCTAAAGGATCCACATTACCATGTGTCTGAGCCTCATCTATCAAGGAAAATGCTAAGTTCTTCGAAGGCAGGACCCTGTCTCAATCCCTCACAGCACCTAGTGAAGTCCGAGGCATGAATTAAGCATTCAAGAAAAACGTATCAGATTGCACAAAACTAAGCTATGCACTTTTAGGAAGTCTGGTCATGACAAGTAAGAAACTCTCACAATTAGAAATAAGTACATATTTTGTGCCCATTGAGAGGCAGCATAGCAAGAAGGGCCAAGAGCACAGATTCTGAAAGCAGATGGCTTGGGTTTGTATCCTGATCCCCCAAATTACTAACAGTGCCTCAGTTTCCTCACCTGTAAATGGTGATGGCAAGAGCAACTACCTCATGTGGTGGTTACAAGGATGAATTGAGTTAATAAATGTAAAGGGCTATATCCATACAAGGGAACCCTATGTGGCAACAAAAGGGAACAAACTACTGACACCTGGATGAACCTCAGAAACAGTACACTCAGTGGAAGAAGCCAGACACAAAAGACCAGGTATTACACGAGCACATTTACATGAAATGTCCAGAAAAGGTAAATCCATAGGGACAGAAAGTAGCTTAAATGTTGTCTGGAGACTGGGAATGGGTTTTGGGTTGACTGTAAAAGGGCGCAAGAGGTATTAGAAATGTTCTCAAACTGGATTGTGACAATAGCAGCACAACTCTGCAAACCCACTAAAAAACCATTGAACGGTATGCTCAAAACAGGTGAAATTTACTTATGTAAATCATACTTCAATAAAGCTGTTTAAAAAAAATTTAAGGGCTTAGAGAACAGTGCCTCACCCAGAGTGAGTGCTAGGTAAGTGTTTATTAACTAAAACAAATGGGCATTGTACTTGGGAAAACCTAGGCAGGTCAGTGTTCCCAAGGAGACTGAACCACCCTAGTCTTTCTAACCCCTTGCTCACCCCACCTCCTCCCCGCCCTCCAGGGATCTAGAGCTAGGGCTCCTCTTCCCCAAAATCCAGGATGCTGCTAAGCCAGCCATATGTGCCTCGTTGGCTGCTATTGTCCCTCCCACTGCCAAAACTCTATGCAGTTTATTAAATGCCTCTTGTTTATGTAGCTTACAATGCCAAGTTGTACTTTATTATACTGAGCCAATGGCTCTTATGCAGATTTTGGGGTGGGGTGGGGGTGGGGAGTGGTTGAGAAGAGGGAAGGATCACACTATTGAGGGAGATTCCATAAAACCATGACCCCAAAGCCAGCTGCTGATTACTAACAGAAGCCCACACATCCCTACCCTTGACAAATGTCATCCCATGGGGTAGCTAAGCCCACACAGCAAAAACAAGGAAGGAGCCGCGGAGGGAGGGGAGAGCTAAAGAAAGGGAAAAGGGAAATGGGATGGGAGGGAAAATCCAGCTTGAAACAGATTATCAGCAAGGCTCTGCCATATACACAAGAACAGGGAGGGTTTAATGTGCAACAAGTCCCTGGAAAAGACAAGCATTACAAGCATACAGTTCTTGTAAATTTGTGGCTTTAGCATCTTGCCCTGAACCATCTGCCTGGAGTTCTCAGACCTTCTGCGAGCTCATTACTCCACCCTGTTTGATCTCCTGGCCTTCATTATAAACTGGCCCATTCACTTGGTTCCCATCGGGTCACATGCTCAGCTGCTCACCCTTTCCCACATTTGTGCAGTTGGAGTCTCTCTTCCCAGTCATTTAAATGCATCCATCCAATATTTTTTTGAAAGGGAAAGAAATACGACTCCATCTCATTCTGCCAGTCTCCGCAGACTTGGCAAAATGGGTCCCTGGAGTCATGCCCAGACCAAGTAAGACCAACCTGCTTCCCCTACTCAGTGTCGATCATTTATGCATGCAATCAGTCAAAGGTTACTCATGGAGCACCCACTCGGGACAGGGCCTGGGCTCCACACCCTGGCAGTGCTTCTCAAATTTGCGTGTGCATCACAATCACCTGAGGAGATGTCAAAACACAGGTTCCCGGGCTCCACCCCCAGAATATCTGATTCAGCAGGTCTGGGGTGGAGCCCAGATTCTGCATTTCTAACGAGCTCCCAGCTGATTCCGATCCTACCATTGTGGACCATACTTTGAGAAGCACTGCTCCAGGGGCTACAAAGGTGAATAACAGGTGGGACTTGCTTCAAGCAGCTTACAGTCCAATACCAGTCCTAAGACACACATGCACATGCAAATACGCACAAAACAAAACTGTCAGACCATGGAAAACATGATAAATCTGAGCCTTAAAAGAGGCACAGAAAGCAAGTGAGGGCAATTGGGAGGAGAAAATGTTGGGCTGAGGTGGTATCTCTACAGATGTGCATACACATTTATGTCTGTATGCATGTATCTCTGTACATGAGCTTTTCATGGACAAAGAACACTTCTTATTCATTTTTTTACCTCTAACACCTAACACATAGTAGATGCTCAATAAAATGTTTGTTGAATGAGTGAAGGAATACAAAGGCAAACACTTGCTCATTCAACTGTATGGAACAAGGTTTCATGTCTTGGTTGCTCATTTCTCTGAATTATCAAGAATCAGTGAATCAACAAGCATTGAAAGAGCACATGAAAGGCATGAGGTCTGGAACCTCCTGTGCCGGACCCCACAATGCACACGACATGTGGGGCTCCTGTCCTCATACAGCTGAGAGTCTGGGGTTTCTCTCCACATAGCACTTTCCATACTTTAATCCAAAGCCCACCGAATCCTTTTCCAACAGCTCTCTCTCTAGCCCCAATGCCATAGCCCCCAGCTCTGAATCCTGGTTTGCGGCTATGGGTCTTGGGGCAAAGTCCTTCACCTCTGTGTGCCTCTGTTTCCCCATCTCTAAAATGGGGATAATAGTAGACCACCCGTCAAAGGGTTAGAGTGAAGACCAGTTGAACTCATGTATGCCAGGCACTTCTGAATGGTGCCTTGTGCATAGAAAGGACTCTTTAAAAGTTCACTCATCTTTTTTATCATCATTGTTATCACTATCTTCATCATCATCATCATCATCAAAGGCTGACACTCAGAAGGACAAAGCATCAGCTTATAAAGTAGTCAACTGAAGTATAAGGAAATAAAGAAAACAGGCTTCCCGAGCCTCAAAAGGGGCCAGCCCCGTCTTACGGCTTTCTTCCTCCACTCCTATTTATTTTTCCCGTCCTCGCCCAATCCACTTTCATAACAGCTTCTTGAAATGTCCAACCTGCTTACAAATCAGGGTCATTGCTGCCAGGGCTGGAGTCCAGGCCTGAGCTGGCAGGAGCAAGAAAAGACAGGCCCCTCTCATTCAGCCACACACAGACTGCTTGTCACCCTTTTGGAAACCAGTGACTCGAACATAACTCTCCTTCAAGGTGGCACCTGGTGGGCTCCGGCAAAGCCCACAAAGGGAGCACATTCTCTCTCCCAGCAACACAGGGCACAAAGGAGAAAGTCTTAACACAGCTCTCGTTCGGGCTTTAGCCTAATTAAAATGGCATTACCAGTTTCAGTGGCGCGTTTCTTCAGCCACCTGCAACCGGTTCTCTTCTCTGGAGCGCATTCTTCTGGTTTCCACAGTTTATTAATCACCAACATGGAACGGAGAACAGTTGGATAAAAAGATACCAGCTCAGCACTCTGCCCTCTCTCTCCTGCCCTGTCTGTGATCCCAGGTCTGCAGACAATTAGTTGCCATCTCTGTTTATCTAAATTGGCTCAGAGACTTCTCAGTGGGCACATTTGTATAAACCAATAGCACAAACTCTTCCGGGTTAAGGGAACTTTGTTTTATAATTTAGCCTAACACCTGCCCGCGGGTAGGAGCCCACATTTCATACAAGCCCAAACACCCTCAACCTGCCCATCTCAACAAGACACACTGTCTGCCCTGGTATCTGGCAGACTAAGAGATGACAGGTAACAAAATGGACCTCAGACCCCTCTGCAAATTCTAAATGCCATCCTCTGAGGAGCTGGCTACTTGCCTGCAGATTCCTCCAGGAAATTCTATGAAGACCTCAGTTTCGATTTGCTTCAGCTGCACACTGAGTGCCACTTTGAAGTCCATGGATCAGGAGCCCTTTACAAGAAACAGGATGGCATAGAGAGGGCTCAGCTGTTGCTTCAAGCAAAAACAGCTAACCTCTGAGTTGAGATTTATAGGAATAGGGTAACACGGTTTAATTGTATTTGGGATGGGAAGTGAAGAGAAACAAAGAAGAAATGACTCAAACAGATAGTTGTGCATTGATGTTCATAGTGGTATTACTCACAGCAGCCAAAAGGTGGAAACAACCCAAGTACCATCGACATGAATGGATAAACAAAATGTGGTCTAGTCATGCAATGAAATATTAGCCCGCCATAAAAAGGAATGAAGTTCTGATACATGTGACAACATGGATGAACCTTGAAGGTATCATGATGAGTGAAATAAGCCAGACACAAAAGGACAAATATTGTCCACTTAAATGAAATGTCCAGAAAAGGTAAATTCATAGAGACAGAAAGAGGTTACCAGGGGCTGGGGTGGAGGGGAGATGGGGAGTTATTGTTTAATAGGTACCAAGTTTCCATTCTGTGTGATAAAGAAGTTTTAGTAATGGAATGTGGTGATGGCAGCACAACATTGTAAAAGCTTACACTGAGTTGTCTGCTTAAAAATGGTAAAAAAATGGCTTAAAATGGTTAAAATTTTGTTATATATATATTGCCACAATCAAAAAAGAATAAAAGACACCCCAGTAAATCCATCATCATGACCCCCAGGCCTTTAGGCCATTTATTCGTGTGCTCATAATGAGTACTGAAGAGACCGTATATAGCACTCTGCTTGAGAGCATGGGCTTTGGGTTCAAGTGAACTTGGTTGATTCCTAGTTCTACCATTTGACCAACTATGTCCTTGGACAAGCTGTTTGGCTTCTTCAAGCCTCAGATGCTTATGTGTCATTTAGTATGATTATGGCAGCTAAATGAAGTCATGTATGTAAACCCTCTGGCACCATGCCCCATACAGGGAAGTGCTGTGGAATATGTGATGATGATGATGACGATGACGATGACGATGATGTCTTAGGTATTGGGAGGTATCCATTGGTAGATATTGGTCTGGCTATTAGTCTCATGAAAGTACTTTTCCAAGATTTCCAGCCTTGTTTGGATGAGAAACTACATTTGATCCTTCCAAAGCCTTGGGATCCCAGCTGACAGGTGCTGGGGAAGCCAGCCTCTGAAAAGGTATCAGGTAGGGAAAGCAAAGATTCCATTTTGCTCTGCACTGTTACCCAAGACCTGTGTGCCTTCTGGGACCCACTCTGATGGCCAAATTGGACCCACAAGTAGAAGGAAAGCCTCCCATTCTCCGATCCCTCATCCTCAAGTTCAGAGTTCAACCTGTTGAACTTGTTGATGCCAACAGGCAGCATTTCAATGGGGACATAAAATTGAATCCTTTCACTGCAATTTGGCGGATAACCGCTAGAGGTATCCCAGACATGGAAGCAAACCTCAACCCTTCAGTGTCTTCTGAACACCCAGTGGAAAGAAAAGACAAAATCTCCAGAACTCTTGGGATGGAGCCCATAGGTGCCTTTGGGATTCCCTTGCTCTCACTTAAAGTTTGGTTCTTCTCCAAGGGTTTCCTGCGCGTTTGATGCTCACCAGAATTCTTATTATTGAACTCATTTAACAGATGAGGAAACTGAAGTGGACAGTGGCAATATGGCTCTTCCAAAATCACATAGCTGGTCATGGGAATAGTAAAAGTTAGAACCTCAGTCTCCTTATTAACAAACTTGCATTCTTTCTGCCCAGCGTCCTTCTAGTCGACGTTCAGCTGCTGAATCGAGCTTATAACCCCCCACCCCCAGTAGAATGAGGGGGATGGATGGCTTGTGAGTAGAAGAGGGGAGGGTCAGTAGCCCTGAGCACGGGTACCAGGCGAACCCCAGAGCTAGCCTACGTGAATGCCCAGCTGGGATTTGCAGTGACTAGGGACACTGATGAGATGGTGACTGTGAGGAGCCCTGAACTTGTCTCCAGTCCAAGTCCTCTGTGGCCCCTTCTGCCCTGCGTTTATTCCATCATCCCATCTAACTAAGCAGCTCCCCTCACTGGACTCTTCAATGGGAAGTGCATAGCTAACCCAGCTTCAACGAGCTCCTATGACATCAAATGGCCTATAAATCAACAAGGCTCGAAAGACTCAGATTTGGGCTTCCGAACAAAATGTGCCCACTCTATTTCCAGAAGGGAGACAATAACCTTAAGTTATGGTCAGTGTGTGATATGGAACATATGGGGCCAACTAACACCAGACAAGAAGACATGTACTCCGTAAAGCACATTCAGACACATACCATGGGGTGGGTGCATCGGGTAGCTTCAACTAAGGGTCTCCTGCCACCAACCTATTTCTCTTTAAGTTACTGTTCTACTCCCTGCTTTGCCCCTTAACTAGAAACCACCTGAATCACCTTCCCCAGGACCACTGTGGGGTTTCATTTTCCAACTTTCCCCTTTCAGACTAATGCACCCTGGTACAGGTCCAATGAATTAGAGACCCCAGAGGGGCAATGGCTTCCATAATGAGTACTTGCATCACAGGATTACTTCCTGGAGCAGGGGTTCCTAACTTTTGCTGTGCCACCGAATATACAGCAGGCTGGTAAAGCCTGTGGATCCTTTCTTGGAATGGTTCTTTTAAATATCAAATACAACGTGGAAAGATAAAGCAAATCAATTGTTCAAAATATGGTTATCAAAATACTAAACATCAAATTTGTCATAGAGTAATACAATAAACAAGCACACATTATCAACACATTAAATGGTGAGATCCTGTGGCGAGTCTAATAACCACCATGACTTTGAAGTAGTAACGAGCATATTTTGAGCTTTCTGTGGAAATGGTAACATGATATGAAAATATGTGTGATTTCTATTAATGACAAAGCCACAGGTACAGCTACCATTTCTATGAGTTGTGCCTTTATTCATAATTGAAGGAAATGCCAAATTTCAGTTCAAGGGTAGCAGCAATAGGAGGCAATGTTTTCATGGACCCCATCAATTCTACCTACAGACCTCATTGGAGGGGCAGGTCATAGGCTCTGGCTTAGGGCCAACTCTTATCCCAGAAAGAAGCCACATGGACAGGTCTCTGAAGAGGAAATGGGTAAGCCATCTTTACCAATGACGGGGGTATATCAACAACCAACTGTTGGTGAGGAAGGGAGAGGGACAAGTCCTAAATACTGAAATAACACCCTGAGCCCCTGATAATGAAGAAAAGATGATGTAGGGTGCCACAAGCAGGGCAAAGCCACAGCTAACACAGTCCTACTGCAAGGGGTCCAGGGACCTGCCCTAGTACAGTTAAGGGGACAGGCTCCTGGATTTCCCAACTTTCTCACTTGTTATGTAGTGTATTGCTTCTCTAAGTATTAGAAGAACTTTCTAGGTCAGTGATCAGGACTGCCATGCCACAACCTGGAATAAACTGTCCAACCTACCACAGTTGAGGAAAAGCCCTGTGTGCTTTCATGTGTATGTGTATGGCAGGGTGACTTTGGCAGCCATTTTGGTACCATATATCCCTGCCCTCTTCATGCCATACTTGATTGGACCAAGGGTTGACACCTGATTCAAAAGCAGCCAATGGTGTGGCTTGATATTAAAAAAAAAAAAAATCTGGGCCAAGCAGTCAACCTCTCTCTCTTACTCTCATTGGGAATGTGAACTGAGACACCTTGCAAAAAGGAGGCAATTATAGGCAGAATTCAAACCTGAAGGAAAACACAGAGGAAAGTAGACTTTGACTCAGGGCCAGAAGAGGGAAGGAACTAGAGAAAAGCTGAGCCCAACTAATGGTGGAGTACTGGGCTGCAGACCCTGAGCCCTGCTGAGGGGTCCTTGGGGCATCCTCAGATTCAGACTGCCCTCTACCCCCTGTCTCCAGAATAAAATCTCAGTGAATAGAATTCAAGGGGAAGGGGTGGGGGGAGAGGAGAGGGGATGGTGTGAAGAAAATCACATTCTTATTTTCACTAACCTAGAATTAAAATTTAGCATTCCCTTCCCTTCCTCTGGGAAGCCTTCTCTAACCTCCAAGATCAGTTGAGGTGCCAGACAATGTGCTCCCGGCATCCCTTTCATTGAAATAGTCTATTCACATATCTCTGTCTCCTGCTAGACTGTAAGTTCCTTGAGGGCAGGTACCCTGAAGAGACCCTGTCAGTCTGTGACATACTGTGACTTACTGTGGGCTGCAGTCCCTTCCCATGAGGATTTAATGAATAGGAGACAGTAAGGCATGCAGAAATATTTCAAACACAATGCAGAGTGAGGTACATGCTACACAACCATTAGAACTGGAGTCAGGTGGCCTATATCCAAATCCCAGCCCCCAAACTTATTAGTAAGAGAAATTTAGACAAGTAGCCAAACTAAACCTGAGTTTCCCCATCTGTAAAATGGGCCAATGATACTTGCCTCATAGAAGAGTTACAAGGATCAAATGCAATGATATGTGAAAGGGTGCAGGACCTACAACTGGTACACAACAGGCACTCATTAAACGTTTGGCTTTTCCCCTCATGTCTAAAAGATTTTTAACTGTACATGGTTAGCAAGGTGGTGGTAGCAGCAAATAGGAATTTAGTCTGTGGCATGTGTGACTCGTAACTCCATTTTCCCCCTGTGACTGTGCTGGAACAAAATTCACTGTATTTGGAGCAGGCTGGAATGGCGGGTTAGCTCAGCACTAGAAACAGAAGCAGAAATACAATGCAAGCCACGGGCACTGCGGCCACATTTAGAAAAAGTAAAATGAAACAGGTGAAATTAATTTTCATAACTTATTTTAGCTAACCCAATATCCCCCAAACATTATCTTTTCACTATGTAATCAATATAAAAATGTATAAAGGAGCTATTTTACATTCTTTTATTTTCGTACAAACCAGGTGTGTATTTAACACTTTCAGCACCTCTCAATTCAGTCTGGCCACATTTCCAGGTCTTGGTAGCCACATGCAGCTGATGGCTGCTGTATAGGGCAGCATGGGTCTAACTAGTATGGTGACAGCTATGCGATCACCCCACTGGGCAATCTGTTTTATTTAGAGAGTGGATAAGCCTTCAGACTGGGTTCAAATGATACCTGTGCCATTTAGCAGCTGTGTGACCTTGGGCAAGTGGCTGTGCCTCTTTAGGCCTAATTTCTTCAACTTCAGTGGCGGAATAGCAATACCGACTTCCAAAGTTGCTGAGGATTAAATGAATTAATGCATGCAAAATGCTTCGAATGGCACCAGGAACATAATAAGGCATCAGTAGATGTTAGCTGGTATTATTAGCACAGCTCCAGAGAGGAAGAGGGTAGTGTAAAAGTTTAAAACCAATGGAGGGCCAAAGGTCTGCTACTTCCCTGTCAGAGTCACCCAAACCACTCAGAGAACACCGCTGTCCTCCCTCCAGGGCCAGAGAAAGTGAGTTTCCAGCATCACAGTGTGAAATGGTCCTTGGAGGGTGGCAGGCCCTCCAGTTTGCAATCTCCAGGCAATCCGGGGAGCTATGGTTCCAATTTGGAAGGCAAAGCTGGCCCAAATACCATTCCCAGCAGCTTGGCAGGAAAAGCTATTTGCAACAAACCAGACCATGCCTCCTATTTTCAGTCTTGGTTTCTCTGTTCAAACATTTGTAAATAGCTCCGAACTTGGGGGAGGCAGCAGCAGCAACTGTTTTAAAAGGCAGAGCCAGGATCAAATAAAGGCAGGCTAAACACCCAAGTGGTGGGGAGCATTAAAAGCCAGAATATAAATAACAAAAAAAAAGGAAAAAGAAAAAAAAGGAAAAATTAAGAGCAATAAAATTGACTTCTGCCAAGTACAAGCAATTACGTCTCCCTGAATATAAATTCTGATTATTGTAGATTAAGAGCTCTCTACATCTCTAAAACCCAGACTGGTTTTTCTTTTAAATCTGACTCAGATATTCCGCTTAGTCTGCCCTGGGGTCCCTGGCATGGCTTCTAGAATGAAGGCCCAGGTCAATTTCGATGCCACTGTTTACTTTTTAATTTAGATTCTTCACTTGCATGCAGTAAAGTGCACAAATCTTAAGCCTTGTGTGCAAAGGAATTTACATATGTCGACAGCCAGGTTAGCACCACTCAGGTGTAAATATGGCATATTTTCGGTGCCTCGGCAGGCTTCCTGGGGCCCCTCCAAAGAGCAGCCATCCCCCAAAGGCAACCACTCTTCTGACCTCCATCTCCATAGATTAGCTGTGCCTGTTTTTGAACTTCGTATAAATGATCTGCCTCCTTTTCCTTTCCTGTCTCCTCCAGCATGGACTGCAACATTTTATAGAAGAGACGCAAAAGACAAGGAGGAAAGAGAAGCGAAGAAGGACGATAGGCCCATTTCATTTATACATCTTAATGCCAATAAAAGGGCATCAGAAAAGCAGTCCTAGAGAGGATGCCAGGTCCCCAAACATACTGCCTACTTTCAGGTCCTCTGAGCCCAACCCATGAACACTCTTGCCCCAGGTTCCCAGACATCCAGAGCCACTTAGAGGGTTGCCCAGGAGAACATCAGATTCAGCTTTATCTGCAGAGGATGAGGAGCTTCTGCTTCTGATAGGGATATCCCTTTTGGTTTAGAGTACAAGTTAAGCTGGCGAGAGCCAGCCTGGGTCTGAGTCCTTGCTTGCCACCTTCTAGCTGTGTGACCTTGGGTATATTTCTTAACTTCTCTGTGCCTCAGTTTCTTCATCTGAGAAATGGGCATAGCAACAGTACCCACTTCATTAGGTGTTGTAAGGATTAAATGCTTAGAACAGTGCCTGAAAAATGGGACTTAATAAATATTAGCTGTTATAACCCAGACACTACCTTCAGTGCCTCCAGAGAAAGCTGGAGGGTACAATCCAGACTGACAAATGTGCAACACACACACAAACACACTCTCACATGTGATCATAAACACAGGCACACAAGCACATGTGTGTGCACAAATATATACCTTCATCTCCCATCTTCTCAGGATATAGATGAAAAAAATTCCCCTAACCTTCCTAGAGAGCTTTTGCTTGTTAAAAACTAGAGGCAAAAGATCAAAGTAAAGGAAGTGTAAAACAGGGAACCTCAATCATAAGGAACGTATTTGCCATAAGGAAGTCTGGGGAATGCAAATATCCCAGGCCCTGAATGCACGCTGGGTTCATTCATTCTGAGCTGGCACTGTGTGAGCTGGAATTCACCAAATGGCCATGAAATCCTGGTGAGAGACAAGACTCCTGGGCCCCAAACCAGAGTGGGTATTCACGAGAAGAAAAAGGGAGCTGGGTTACTTACTCTCTTGCTCACGAGAGCAAACACAAGGTATAAATGAGCATCATCTTAGAAATCCCTTCCACCTCTAGAATTCCGTGACACCTATGAAATGTCCACAAACTCCAGGGCTGGAGAGATATCAATAAGTAACCACAGGCAGTATCAAGTTGTCCTTGATTCAAAAAAGAAATACATCCAACAGCTCTAAAGAATTTTTTCCTAGACACCAATGAAAACTCTCAGAGAGGCCATAATGATGTGAGAAAATTTCCTACTAAATCATTTTCTAGCATAATTACAAATATTCTCTCCAGCATCTCACCTAGGAGGTTACCATGGAATAAACATATATTGCTAAACTGCACAAGAGGGTTAGAAGGAAGTACCTTAACCCCCAATCTTAAGAGATTGGCCCAACAATGGCAGCAAACAAGCAAACAAACAACAACAACAAAGCAGTGTTGGAATCAAAAGACCTCTGAAATATTCCAGGAAGGCCAGTAACTTATTGTATGAAAAAAGGAAAGAACTTTCTAAGCAAAAAAGTAGTTATATCTCTCTAGGGCATCTGAAAGGAAGGACCTCAAAGAATTTCGGATCTAGTAGTTACTTCTTGTTAAAGAAAAAAGGACTGGAAAAATGTTGTGTGTGTGTGTGTGTGTGTGTGTGTGAGAGAGAGAGAGAGAGAGAGAGAGAGAGAGAGAGAGAGAGAGAGAGAGAGAGAGAGAGGCCAAAGACCAACTTTACTGTTGACTCAAAATCTTGCTAATACTGAGCCTACTTGTTCTCCAAGTGCTAGCCAGCAAATGTTGATACTAGCCAAAATTACTTGGACCTTAGCCATAGCATGCGTATAAAGACAATGAAATTGCATTTCCTTTTCCTCATTGTTAATGAGCTTATTGGCTCAAAGCGCTTTAGAAGTCCTCCAGAGTAGTTTTGTGGTTTTTAAACACTCTAATAGCATCACCAATAAAAATTACAATGTCCACCTGTCTCCTTGGCCCTCAGCTAGATGGCTGCATAGGAATTAGAAATCTGATTGCCATTTAATCCCTTTTGGTTAAAAGGGGGAAAAAGAAAATCACCCAGTGCCCACAGGTGCTAGTAACCAAACTGAATTGTTTCACAAAATTAAAAAGATGTGCCTTCGAAATCAGAAACTTGGGACCTTAGTAATGCCTGGTGGTCACAGTTTGTGTTTGTGGCAGGCAAGAAAGGGAAAATGCATAATCCCAAACTGAAGGTGAGTCAAAGAAAAATTACCTGTTAGCTCCTGACTTTCTGAAAATAATCAGAGATCTAGAAATTAGACACCTAATACCGGCCTTCATTGCAGAAACGCAGGGAGAGCTTCCAAACTTGACAGTGTCAACTGGCATCCACAAAGCTTGGGGCACCAAATTCACCATTAAGCTTTAAACCTTGGTTTCCTTCAACCGAGTTGGCAAGGTTACTTGCTGATTGCATTTTTATGACAATAAAAGCTGTGTGGGGCAGCTCATAAATCTCGTGCAGGAAAAGAAATGAAGTTTAAAACATATTAAGCATTAACATTGGTTACACAAAGAAAAACTATGTTGCAGAAGAATATTTGGTGACACAGAAAGAGTTTCCTGTTCCAATACGTGATAAAAAAAAATTGGTTTACAAAGCAATAGGTAGATTATAAGCCCATTTTCTATTAAAATACATACAAAAAAAAAACCTGAAGATTTTACACCAAAATATTAAGAGTGGTTCTCTCTGAGTCGTCTGTGGGGCTGAAGAGGTTTCCCAGGCCCGGCACTTGTGCTTACAGGCTCCCCACCCCCCGTGCTGCCCGGCCACTGTCCCCGGGTCCCCCTGTGTCTCCTGGTGGGGGAGGAGAGTCTCAGGCCCGAGGGAACAAAGACACTTCCTAGGCCAGGCCACCTGTTGTGATGGGACCCCATGGCCGGTGTGCACCCCCAGCTGCCCAGGCCCTGTGGGGAAGGAGAGCCACTTCCCCAGGCCATTTCCTTCTCATGGGGCTCCTCACTGATGTCCCCTTCCAGTGCCGCAGGCCTCACCTGCTCTTGTTGGAGGGTCTCCCGTTGGGTTTAGGGAGGGACAGCCTGCCCGGGCTGCCTCCTGTTTCCAGGTTGAGGGTGGGATATGCCAGGCCTGGGTCTCCTGGTGGGTGGGGGGATGGAGTGCACCCTTGCTGCAGTGCTTTCCTTCCAGCCCCAGGATCCCAAACCAGTTCCCCTTTCTTTTTGCACCTTTTGGAGTTCTCCTTTGGTCACCTCTTGGATTACTTGCAGGGGTTGTGGCTATACTTAGAGGGTAGGAGCTGGGAGAAATGAGTCTGTGCCATCTGGTCTGGGCAGCCCAGTTCAGGGGTCCTATTTAAAAACACCTTACCTACCCCCTTATAAAAGACAAGCTGGTGGCCAAATGAAATCCCTGGTGCGTCCTTGGGGCTCTGATCTACACCGGAACTGGCGGGTGGCACACACAACTGAAATTTCATAGACACAGTATAAGTCATGCCGCCGTAGAGGCAGCAGGAAGGTAGCATTTCCAAACTCGTTCTTCCTTGCCCTTGGCTCCCACTGGCTGGAAGTTCAAGAAAAAGTATAAACCGGGGATTTAACAAACAAAAAAAACAACCCATGAACAAATGAGGCTATCTCTGTGATGGCACAGAAACACAAGGAGAACCAAGAGGAATGTCCTGGATGAAAATAATGCCTAAGGATTCCCGACCCCTTCTCAGCACCCGCTCCCAACATTCTCACACTTAGGGCCAAAACAAACCCCCTCTTTTCAAGAAGTAGGAAAATGGGAAGCTGGGAAAAGCAGTGGGAAACGTGGTGATGGGAGGAAGGAAGAGGGACCACCGCTTGCCTGCAGTGTGCTGAGAGGGTCCCTGGTGTTTCTTCACCTGTAAACCAGGCTTGTAACTGCCACTAAGAAAGTAGGGGAAACTGAGGCACAGCCAGTTAGAGCAGCACTTTCCTACCTTGGCTGCAGAATAGCATCACCTGGGGAGCTTTTAAAAATCCTGAAGCCCATATTGCACCCGGGACTGATTACTTCAGAATCTCTGGGGCTGGGACGTGGGCACTGGCATCGCTGAAAACTCCCATCTCCATCTTGGATGTGCATACCTTGCACATTACAGGTCAGGTCCTGATTCAGGGGGCCTAGGGTGGGGTCCCAGAAGCTGAAACTGGTGCTCTTGGTCCCTGGCCCACACTTGGAGCAGTGAGGATGGAACCCACATCCTGTCTGTGGCTACAAGGACCCTAATGAGCGTGCATTCAGAATAGGGCCTGGGACATTCTAGAATATATTTTTTCTCATCCCTTATGCCCACTTACACTTCTGCACTAAAGAAGATGTATAGGCTCTCTTTTGCTCTCCTCTGCTTTACAGACAGGCCAATGGAAGTGTAAGACACCAAGTTTCTTGAACACCAAGGCTGAGAAAGCAGGCTGGCTCCCCCAGGGTAAGTAATGGCTCCCTGCATTTGGGTGGTTTGCTAGAACCTTCTCTACACACCCCTATTTGACAAGATACTAGTCACAAGTCATGCCCAGAGTGTGTGCCTTAATGAGAGCCACATGTAACTGCTTAAGAGTAAACACTCACTTAATCCCACGTAGCTAAGCGGTCTAACGGACGAATTAGCTGGTGGCATCCACTTAGGATATATGATCCAATTTATATTATGATTCTTTCTAAGGACTGAACTGACTTTGACACATAAAAATGTGGTTTCCATCACCCACAATTGCAGCATGTGAACAAGGTGGGTGAGAGGGTTTTAAAGGGACCAGGCCTGAGGGGCGCAGCATAAGGTAAAGGGCAGGAGATTTGTGCTGGTGCTGAGATGGGGAGCTGGGGGGACCTTGGAGTGGTTGGTTGCATTTGAGGAGCCCAGGCTGGGTTCACTCTGCAGCTGGCTGCTAATAAAAAATGTACCATCAGACACAGACTTGAGATAGAGCTTGGAGAATTCCTCTCCACTTCCCTCAGAATGCCTTCATGTCCATCAACAGTTTGGGAGCCCTGGAATGATTTAATGGATACTTGAGCTGTGGTGAGAGGACAGGGCTCTGTCAGGTATGGGATGACTATCCCAAGACCAAGCAAAGGCTATCCCTTAGGAAGGAAGGAAGGAAGGGAACAACGACAGAAAATTGGTTGGAAGGAGGGAAGTTTGGAAGGAAGGATGGAAGGAAGGAAGGAAATAAGGAAGAAAGGAAGGAAGGTGGGTTGCAAGGAAGTTTGGAAGGAAGGAAGGGAGGTTGGTTGGAAGGAAGGAAGCAAGGAAGGAAGGAAGAAGGAAGGCAGTTTGGTTGTAAGGAAGGAAGATTGGTTGGAAGGAAGGAAGGTTGGAAGGAGGGAAGGAAGAAAGGATGGAAGGAAGGAAGTGTTTTAGTTTGCTAATGCTGCAGAATGCAAAACACCAGAGATGGATAGGCTTTTATAGAACGGGGGTTTATTTCACTACACAGTTATACAGTCTTAAGGCCACAAAGCATCCAAGGTAACACCTCGGCAATCAGGTACCTTCACCAGAGGATGGCCAACAGCATCCGGAAAACCTCTGCTATCTAGGAAGGCAGCTGGCGTCTGCTCCAAAACTCTGGCCTCAAAACGGCTTACTCCCAGTACGTTCCTCTCCAGCAAGCTTGCTCCTCTTCAAAGCATCACTCCCAGCTGCACTCAGTTTCCTCTGAGTCAGCTCATTTATATAGCTCCACTGATCAAGGCCTACCCTGAATGGGTAGGGCCACTCCTCCATGGGAGTATCCCAGCAAAGTCACCACCCACAGCTGGGTGGGGCACATTCCAAGCAAATCTGATCAGCACCAAAATGTCTGCCCCATGACTACATCAAAGATAATGGCGTTTGGGGGACACAGTACATTCAAACTGGCACAGGAAGGAAGGAAGGAAGGAAGGAAGGAAATAAGGAAGAAAGAAAGGAAGGTAGGTTGGAAGGAAGGAAGGAAGGAGCAGGCACACCCATGACACAGGACAAGGCAAGAGAGCCGAGTCACTGATCACCCCATTCAACAGATGGAAAATATCAAGTAACAAAAGAGTAGGTCAGTTGTCAGGCTGTAATCCAGTAAACATGCTCACTTTGGGTGATCTGATGTTGTCACCTATGGCTCTGCATCACAGCTGCAGAGAGGGCATCATACGGAGCCAAATACTTGGGTACTAAAGGCAGACTTTCTGGGTCCAACTCCGGCTTTAGCACTTCCTAGCTGTGCAATCTCAGGCCAATTATTTAAGCTTTCATTGTCTCTGTTTCCTCATCTGGAAGTCGGGATAATAAAAGTCCCAACCCTCAGTGGGACGAGATGAGGTGCTTGGAACCATGTCTGGCATGCAGAAAATGCACCCCAATGGTTAGAACTTACACCTTTTGGCTGGGTGACCTGGTAATGTCTAGCCTGTCTATGCCTTAGTCTCCCCATCTATAGAAAGGGGATAATGCCTGCACCCACCTACAGGGCTGCTCTGAGGGTGAACTGAGATGATGCATGGTAGGTGCTGAGCCTGGGGCTGGCGGGGAGGAGGGGCCAGGACGTGGGCTTGGGGCTCTGGCCCCCCAAGGCCTGCCTTCTTTTCATCTGTAGGTCTTCCTTGGGCAATGCAGAGTGGGAGAGAACACACATTTCCAGGAAAATGGAGCACAAGTCAAGCAGCAATCCATTCACAACTGGGAATGGCTGGGAGGGGAGGTGCAGAGGGCCTGGCCTTCCAGGGAGTTAGGGCCTCCCCAAGAGATAAGCTATGGGAGGACAGCTCCTTGGCATCCTCAAACCATGCCATATATCTCAACTATAATGGCAACATCAATTTTGACCCAGAGAAACCTTTGTCCAACCTTGAAAAACTGCCCACAGCAGCTAGAGGGCAAAGGTTAGGCACATCTCTCCTTAGACTTGTTATTAATGGATTCCAAAAAGGAAAGGGGCTGCTTATTTATTACCTCCTTCCAGCTAGCCCCTTCCTGATCCAAGGCGAGAGAGACTGGAAGACCAGGAATTTCTGTCTAAACTTCTTTTCTTTTGTAAGATTAAAAGCAAATTTACAAGGTCAAGAAAACCACAACATTCACTTGGGGTTGAGAGACATGTGAGAGGAGGGAGGATGGTGGAAAGTCTAAGCTTTCCTTTTTTTCTTATTCCATCTCTGGCTTCCATCTGTCCTTGGGGCCTATTTTTTCATGGGCGTTTCAACTGAGAACCTCCCGGAAGTGTGAACTGGTACACTTGGAGGAGGAGTTCGGCAGTCTCTCAGAGCCAAAGGTTCGCATCACCTGCAATGTGGCAAGCGCTTTCCTAGGAGCTTTCTCATTTGCTGAACAGGACCCACGCAGAAAGAGCAGTTACTGTTTCCTTCACTTGTTTCAATGACAAGGTAACCCGGTGACAAAGTAAAATGTGTTCTCGTCATTGAAACAAGTTTGATGATACAGCAACTACTCTTCTCATGTGCAAGGTATTCTGACATTTTCTAATGCATTCTGTTCTCTGTCGTTGTTTAAAATGCTGGTGGAGACCCACTGACTGGATTTCATGGCACACATACGGCTCACCACACACACTGTGAAAAACCCACATGTGTGCACACAAGCGACATATGTTCATTGGGGCATGGTTTGGAATAGAAGAAACTGCAAAGAACTTAAGTGTCTATCAACAGGAGGGTGAATAAATAAAACGAGGCATTTTCATATAATGAACTATGGAGTGCAATTAAAATGTCTCCATCAGAGCTACGGCAACTGCGTGAATAAATCTCCATACGTAATGTTGAGCAAAAAAGGCAAGTTGTTGAAAGATCCATGCAGTATAAAATTGTGTATATAAAATGCAAAAATAGGCAAAGCAGTCCTAAATACTGTTTAAGGGCGCTTACGTACATATTAAAATAGAAAGGTAAGCCTGGGAGTCATAAGCATCAAATTTCAGGATGAAAGAAATATGACTGGGGAGGAGTCCACAGTACAGTTTTATTTTTAACATTTTATTTCTTAATCTGGGTGGTGTTTCTTATATCATTATCTTTTTCATATATCTCAGATTTGGTAATTAAAAAAAACATCTCCACAGAGCTGAAATCTTGGGACAAGTTTACTACTTCCTTTTGGAGTCAACAAAATAAAAGTTCTCCACTCTTGGCCCCAATTCCTGTCAGAGAGCAGAAGGTAAGCTGAGGCTGGAGGCCCCATGGGCCCACTCTCCATTTCCTTTCTTCACAGCTCATCAATCAGCACCAGCCTCAGAGGGAGACGGAGAAGCTGGTGCTAGGCCCAGGGCTTCTCTGAGAAGATGGGGAGACCACTCTGCCATTCACTGAGGGTTCAAGAGAGGTATGGGTGGTAGGAGAAGGCCCCTCTCCAGAGGGCATGCCTCCCCCAACACCTCCCCCCCCCATAGCACCTCCCCCAGGCCTAGAGGAGCCACAGAATCTAAGCCATGGAATCTGTCGTTGATCAGCAACACCATAACAATGCAGAAGGCACCCAGTGCCTGTTTCCATGCTCTGTCAGGATTCTCGAAACCTTCCCACCCCACTCTAATTCAGGCAAATACTGGTTCAGATTAAATTTTGCTGTTTTGACCTCCTCTATCACCATGGAGAGTGCTGGAGAACTAAAAGGGGCTACTTCTTGATGAAGATGACCCCATTTTATAAATGGAGTGATTTGTTTCTGAGATTTCTGTCACTACAGTAGTATGAGAACTTTCCAGATTTACAGCATCTTCTAGCTGGAACAAGTCTTCAACCAGCGTTTCTCACACTTTCTCATGCAAGTGGATCCCCTGGGGATCTTGTGAAGGGTAGCTCTGGCTGTGGGAAGTCTGGGGTAGGCCTGATGATGTGGGCTGAGGACCCCTCAGTGACTAGCGAGGCCTTGAGAAACCTGAAGCCTGAGGAGGGAAATGACTTCCTCACTGTCTCTCAGTCCCTCACCAGGACTAGAACCTGGATCTTCAGAGTCATGAGTCTGTATTTTTTCCATTCACCTACAGCAGGCCTCAGCTGCTGCAGACACCAATCCAGCTCGCTGGCCAGGAGGCTGCGACTTTCCTAGTTGCTCCCAAATGACAGGGCAGCATCAGCCCACTGTCCCCTCAACTCTTGCTTCTCAAAGTGGGGTCCACAGACCGGCAGTATCAACGTCACCTGGGAGCTTGTTAGAAATGTGGAACCTCAAGCCCCCAGGCCAGAACTATTGATCCAGAATCTGCATTTTAAATAAGATCCCCACAGGATCTTTAATGTGCGGCCATTAAAGTTTCAGATGCACTGACCTAAACAATACCCAAACTCAATACTCGGCGACAGTTCTCCATGGTGTCACTGCTTCAATCACAGACCCAGAGCTCCCCCCACTTCTCTCTCTCCTTCCCCCTCCCCTTCCCCCTCTCTTTTTGAAATGCTCAAACACACAGCCACATACAGAACCAGTGTCCACAACAGATATGCCTCCAAAGACTGCATGAGTGACTTATAATAGGGGATATTTATTGGACACTTGCTGAACACTTTCTATGTGTTAATTAGTCTTCACGAAATGACACTCCCATGACCATGGCCATCTCTAGCTTACAGAAGAGGAAAGAGGCTGAGTGAGGCTAGGCAACCCCGCCCCAGCCTTCCAGGGAGTGCTGGTGGCCGATTAGGGGAAAAACGGAATGCCCATCTCACACCCTCTCCCCAGAGAGTGATCCAAAATGGAGTCAGGGACACTCCCTAGTAGAAAACCAAAAGATCTTAAGTATTCCTGCCCTGGAGGTGGGTCCCCACTTCCCAGGGAAGGAAGGGGAAGCACTTTGTGACCCTTAGCCAAAGAGTCCACCTACCGGGGAAAGGGGCCGCGGTGGGGTGAGGGGACAAAGCACCAGAAGAGAGGGAAATTCTAACCTCAATGCATCAAAGATGAAAAATGTATCAAAAGCCGCCACAGACCTCCTGGAGTGCAGCGCCTACTTTTTCTTGATGATGAAAGGTTTTCCTGGTGCTCTTGGACCATAATGTGTGTGCATGCACCATTCAAATAAACTCCCAAACTGATTGCCCATTTGGACCAGAGCCATCTACCACTGGATACAGGAGGGACAATGGAGAGGAAACCTGTATCTGGAGGGTGGGAAAGAGGACTGTTTTTATCTAGTTTTCCACTCCATGAAGTCAGGGATCTGACTTCAGCATCTCCTGATGCTCAGGGCAAGCTCATCACAGTTCACAGAGCTGGCAGGTAGGTTTTCGATTGTCAGCCAGTCTTCAGCAGTTGATCATGGCTGCGGAAGCCCCATGTTGAGAAGAATTCTGAGTCCCACTTTTCGCTCACCCAGAAGTTTGTGTTAGGGATGCTGAATGGGATATCCTAGGGTCAGGAGTTTTCTTTGGCTTTACTCCAAGGCATCAGGAGAAGTCCCCCCCCGCCACCCCACCTCCCCCCACAGGCTGGAAATGCTCTGTTGTCCTCCTCCAGGGCTTCCCTGTAGAAATGGCAAACACAGCTGTCAGGCCATTCTGGAGAGGCTTATGCTGTCACCAGCAGGGGAATGGGAATGGCAAAAGCTCTCAAATTGATTTAAAAAATAAAACTCCAGTCTGGTACAACACTTGGGGAGACACACAAAGTATAGCAAGTCCTCCCACCTGTATTCCAGGCAGACAAAGCTAATGGTTCACAGCACTCCTGATGAGCAAGTAAAAACTGGACCTCAGAATCCTTCTCAACACAGTGCTTCCACAGCCACTATCAATTGATGAAGACTGGCATGCAATGAAAATGCCACCTACCATCTCTCTGAAAGGTAAGGAGCTTGCCCTGCGCATCAGGAGGCCAGGTCTCTAGTCCTTCCTTTGTCACCAAACAGTTGTGTGACTTGGGACTAGACACTCGATCCCTCAGGTCTTCTGTTTTCTCAACTGTAAGATGAAAGAACCAAGAAGCAGGAGCCACTGTGTGCGAGGGGCAAGTGGGCATTTCCAAGTTGACTCTCCTGGCCTTCTTGGATTCCAACAGTTTCTCCTGTCCTTTGCAGCTTGTTTCTCTGTTGTGGCCATGGACTTATAGGTATTCAGCTGGACATTAAATCCAAATATCGGAGAAAGCAGAAGTCAAACCCTACCCCACCACTTCTCAAATACAAGCAAGTAATGCAACATTTCCTGCCTGATCACCCACAGTGGAGAACAATTGGGAGGGGTGAGGGGAGAGGCTTAATTTTTTTCAGCCTAAATATTTACCTAGAATCCCCTGGCACATGGCTGTAGTATATAATCACAGAAGCAATCACTCTAATTTTATTTTTAATGCAGTTTCTAGCTATCCGTATATACTCATGAGGTAATTATTCAGATGTAAAGCATTTTCCGACTTTCATTTGCATACCCAGTGTCCAGGAGACCTGGAAAAATGAGTGCCCAGGAAGGTCCTATGAGAGCACAGAGCTCAGATAAAAGGAGAGTTTTGAGTTTTTTTGGTTTTTGTTTCATCTCTGAGGAAAACCCAATAACCATAGTTTTTTCAGAGGAAAATAACAAAAATGGGTCAAAACTTTTCCTTCAATTTCATTCTTAAAGAAGATAGCCTCTCTTTTGGGGTGATTCCCCCAAACCCTCGCAACCTGCTGAGTTCACAACCATGACTTTCATTTAATACCCAGCTCCCATGTTTTTAAGCCTCAAATTCTGCACCTTGAATGATAAACCCTAGGCTGAAGGCACTGGTTTTATGCTTTCCAAACAAGGACAAAGTGTCTTTCACTTTAAGGTGACTGCTCACAAGTGGGCATGTGTTTATTTGCTACCAAGGATGTTCCAGGGCCTTCCAAACACATGAGCACAATAGTCGGGTCTGGGGAAGGCACGAGGCCTACAAAAAAAATATGCTTGTTTAGCCTGCAGGCCTGGGGCCCAGGGCTCTGGGCAGTTCTTCTTCTGAGGGCAGAAACCAACAGGCCCCAGAGGCCAGCGACAATGGCCCCTGGGGCCCTCTGTTATGTGCTGGGCCCCACGCTGCCCAAGAAATCCAACCGACCCTTTCAAAAGGAGCCATTGGCATCCCTGCCACTTGCTGAGCTGACAGTTCTGAGGCTGTGCCGGTGGCCCACGGACTCTGGACAGTCTCGAACCAGGGCCTGCACTTTGGCCCTTGTCTGCTTAAGAATTCAGAGGCAGAGGCAGGTTTTTACAGACCCCAGGCTTGGCTTTCCCTGGCTCTTGTCCTAGCCTCGCCAAAACCACCAAACACCAGAGCTGGAATAATTAGGCCTTGAAGAAGAAATGCCTCCTGGGAAATGGCTTCTCCTCAACCCAGCATTTTCCCCTTCTGCCTCACCTTTCTCCATGCTGCTCCCCGACGACCCCAAGTCACATCCCACTGTCGGATCCCCTCAGCGTGGAAGCAACTGCCACTCGCCAAAACTTTCAGCCCCTCAGGCACCGGACTTTCTCCTCCTCCTGGCCTCTCTTTGAACCTGCTCTTCTAGTGACTGTTGACTCTGGCCACACATCCGAATCACCTGGCAAGCTTCATTAAAAAACCAAACCCAAGCTAAACTACTGCCGGGGCCTACCCCCAGAGAGGCTGAGTTGATTGATCTGGGATGGGCCCAGGTATCGGAGTTTTAACCAATCTCCCTCAGGTAACCATCAAGAAGCCCTGAGCTATGCCCGCCACCTGGTACATGCTCACCCACGCCACTGCCCTGCGTGCTTCCTCAGGTGAATTCGTCATGATCCTCCTTCAGACCTTGGCTTAAATGTCACTTCTTCCTGGAAGCTTCTCTGGTTCCCCCAGACCAGCCTGTGAGATTCCAGCGCACCCCTTCTCTTCCTCACATCATCCTCACATGGTACAGAAGTTGCCTGTCCTCTGACAGCTGCTGGCTCCGAGAGGGCAGGGACCGCGTCTGGCATTGCTCACCACTGTGACCAAACACAGTGCCTGACCCGGGGTAGAGGCTTAATAAGAAACTGTTGGCACGAGGTGCTGCCCTTGGCTTCCTCAGCGCTGGCCCCTTCCCTAGGATGCACTGGTAGCAATTTTTAAATCAAGCACTTTCCAAACCACAGTAAAATACCCTGTTCCCCCTTAGGCTAACTGAGGGGAGTTGTTTTCAGTTTGGTTTGTGTGGCAGAGACTGGCTAGTTTTTCACCAAACCATTTGCCTTTCCTCTGGGCACATGGCTAGACCACAGTTCCCAGCCTCCCTGTGGTCAGGTGGGGACATAGTCCGAATCTGTCGAAAAGAATGTGGGTGGAAGTGATCAACGCCTTCCCATTCCACATTCATTCTCTCCCTCCTCCTCCTCCTCCTCCTTCTCCTCCTTCTCTCTCCCTCTCTTTCTCTCTCTCTCATCGCTTGACTGCTATCTGGATTTGGGAATATAAAGGGGGACTCCAAGACCCTAAGGAATGGCGGAGCCACAAGCTGACAGGAGCCTGGGTCCTGCCCCTGCCAACCCACAATGGACTCTGGTGTCAGTGAGCAAGTGACAAAGAAACGTTTACTGGGTGAAGTCACTGAGGTCTGGGGGTGTTACCACCATTAGCTTACCCTGGATAATGTCCTTTTTAAAACTTTCTGCAGTCAACAAAAACTTCAGGGTATACATAACCCATAGATCCCAAGGTCAAAGGGAACAACAATCCCCTGGGCCCACTTCATACTTCTGTGGTTCGGACACATGTGGCTTCCTCCTCCAGAACACACATGAACGGGTTCAGGACAACTCACAGCTCAACTTCCAACCCAGCCAAGGGTTACCCGTTCCTAAAAAAAAGTGGAGAGAAGTCTTCTGGGGCCAGTGGGCACCCAGCGCCCTTTGACCCATCAGCAGCTCTCTGGGCATCCAGGGAGGAGCCGGAACTGCACAAGGACCCAGCCTGCTCTGCTCTGCTCCATCTGAGTGGCTGAGTGACTTCTTGTTCCCACTAACCAGCCACCCCTGAGAAGAAACAGGCCCAGGCTCCTCCACACATGAATGCAGCGTTCCCAGCCAGGAACCCAAAATGCACAGTAATGGTGACTTGCTTCCCAAGCTACAACCCGATCCAAATCATCCATTATTTTTCTCACAGAAGCAAAGAGTTTTTGCATGCTTTTATTTTTAAAAAAAAGAAAGAAAGAAAAATTCAAAGGCATTCAAAGCAGAATGAAACCTATATATTTTCTACAATTGTTAAATTCCAATAAAACTTTAACATCAACGTGTTCTTTGAACTGAACTCACTGTGTTATTTATTACAAATCTCTGGCTCCCACCATTGCCCACCTCTTCAACTTTTGCCTTTATTAATTCCTTTAGGGAAAAAAGAAAGAAAGACACCATGAAATTGTTGGAGGGATATGCTCTCTATATGCACACATCTCTATGTTTGCATCCAGCAAAAAAACACCCAGCAATTTAATGGGTTGAGACCATCTTTTCCAAAAGGGATTAATTATTGACCAAATATTTATTGCCCTCCATACAAAGCACCATGCAAGGCCGCACAGGAAATACCAAAACAACTGACCCAGGCCCTACTCTCCACAGGCTGGCCATCCGGAAGACGGAGTTACATTTAAAACCTAAATAACGCTAATAAATGTAGAATGTGGGAAACTCCATAAAAAGAGGTAGACACAAAGTGCTATCAAAGCATAAGTGAGCAAAAGTTTGCCCCTTGAAGAGAAAATTCATTCATTCACCTCGTCATTCATTCATTCAACAGACCTATTGGGCACCTACCATCTGCCACATACTATGCTTGGCACGCAACGGTGAGCAAGACTGACATTCATGCAAGCTCAGCTTCATAGAGGAGGTGGTATCTGCACTGGGCCAACAGCCCTGAGTACATGGAACACAGGAGAATGACGATGATGACGACAACTGCAGCTAATATTTACCTAGCACTTACTATGTGCCAGTCACCTTCTAAGGGTATTACATCTGTCAACCTACGGAATCCTCCCAGTGATCCCATGTGGTAAGTACTCTTCTTCTTCCCATTTTACAGACAAGGAAACTGGACTCAGAGAGGTTACTTATCCAGAGTGGCGAGAGCTGGGATCATCTCTCAGGCAGTCTGTCTCCATGGCCCTCATCCATATCCACTACATCCTAAGTCATGGATGGTCTTGAATCCCGGGACAACGATTGTCAAGCCCAGTCTTTGCCAGTCTTTCCCATGAGCGGAGCCACTGCTACGTGCAGCAGGAAGACAAATAAATGAACCTTGGCGCCCAAACCTGCCAGTGGAATAAGTCAAGGAAGACGTCCCCTCTTCAAATGCAGCTCAGTCCAACAAACCAGGAGAAAATTGTTGTGTGTGTCCAGAACATAACTGATGGATGTTTCACTCAACACTGCCTCGGAAAGCCGCGCCAGGGAGCCATTTATCAGTGAAATGGCACCACAAGATCCTTTTGTCATTTTAGTAAATGAAGCCCCTGGGAAGGGAGTCCATTATGGCAAGCAGAAGGTTTTCTTTTTTTTTTTGGTTCTCGATGTGTTTTTATTACACTTGGGGTTTTTGTTTTGTTTTGTTTTGTTTTGTTTTGTTTTTTACAGTTTATTTTATTTTATTTTTTTTCATACAAAACAAATTGTACTTTCGATTGTTTACAGTACCATTACATAGTTGTACATTCATCACCTAAATCAATCCCTGACACCTTCATTAGCACACACACAAAAATAACAAGAATAATAATTAGAGTGAAAAAGAGCAATTGAAGTAAAAAAGAACACTGGGTACCTTTGTCTGTTTGTTTCCTTCCCCTACTTTTCTACACATCCATCCATAAACTAGACAAAGTGGAGTTTGGTCCTTATGGCTTTCCCAATCCCATTGTCACCCCTCATAAGCTACATTTTTATACAACTGTCTTTGAGATTCATGGGTTCTGGGTTGTAATTTGATAGTTTCAGGTATCCACCACCAGCTACCCCAATTCTTTAGAACCTAAAAAGGGTTGTCTAAAGTGTGCGTAAGAGTGCCCACCAGAGTGATCTCTCGGCTCGTTTAGGAATCTCTCTGCCACTGAAGGTTATTTCATTTCCTTTCACATCCCCCTTTTGGTCAAGAAGATGTTCTCCGTCCCACGATGCCGGGTCTACATTCCTCCCCGGGAGTCATATTCCACGTTGCCAGGGAGATTCACTCCCCTGGGTGTCTGATCCCACGTAGGGGGGAGGGCAGTGATTTCACCTTTCAAGTTGGCTTAGCCAGAGAGACAGGGCCACATCTGAGCAACAAAGAGGCATTCGGGAGGAGACTCTTAGGCACAAATATAGGGAGGCCTAGCCTCTCCTTTGCAGCAACCGTCTTCCCAAGGGTAAAACTTATGGTAGAGGGCTCAACCCATCAAACCACCAGTCCCCTATGTCTGTGGTCATATTAGCAACCATGGAGGTGGGGTAGGCGAATACCCCTGCATTCTCCACAGGCTCCTCAAGGGGGCACTACATCTTTTTTTTTCCTTGTTTTTCTTTCTTTCTTTTTTTTTTTTAACTTTCCCTTCTTTTTTAAATCAACTGTATGAAAAAAAAAGTTAAAAAGAAAACAAATATACAATAAAAGAACATTTCAAAGAGACCATAACAAGGGGGTAAGAAAAAGACAACTAACCTAAGATAACTGCTTAACTTCCAACATGTTCCTACTTTACCCCAAGAAAGTTACATAATATAGCAACATTTCTGTGAACTTGTTCCTACTATATCCATCAGAAATTAACAGACCATAGTCATTTCTGGGCGTCCCCAGAACGTTAGCTTATCTGTTCTTCTTGGATTATTGTTCCTCCTTCCTTAATTGCTCTCTACTGCTAGTTCCCCTACATTCTACATTATAAACCATTTGTTTTACATTTTTCAAAGTTCACATTAGTGGTAGCATATAATATTTCTCTTTTTGTGCCTGGCTTATTTCGCTCAGCATTATGTCTTCAAGGTTCATCCATGTTGTCATATGTTTCACCAGATCGTTCCTTCTTACTGCCGCGTAGTATTCCATCGTGTGTATATACCACATTTTATTTATCCACTCATCTGTTGAAGGACATTTGGGTTGTTTCCATCTCTTGGCAATTGTGAATAATGCTGCTATGAACATTGGTGTGCAGATATCTGTTCGTGTCACTGCTTTCCGATCTTCCGGGTATATACCGAGAAGTGCAATCGCTGGATCGAATGGTAGCTCTATATCTAGTTTTCTAAGGAACTGCCAGACTGACTTCCAGAGTGGCTGAACCATTATACAGTCCCACCAACAATGAATAAGAGTTCCAATTTCTCCACATCCCCTCCAGCATTTGTAGTTTCCTGTTTGTTTAATGGCAGCCATTCTAACCGGTGTTAGATGGTATCTCATTGTGGTCTTAATTTGCATCTTTCTAATAGCTAGTGAAGCTGAACATTTTTTCATGTGTTTCTTGGCCATTTGTATTTCCTCTTCAGAGAACTGTCTTTTCATATCTTTTGCCCATTTTATAATTGGGCTGTCTGTACTATTGTCATTGAGTTGTAGGATTTCTTTGTATATGCAAGATATCAGTCTTTTGTCAGATACATGGTTTCCAAAAATTTTTTCCCATTGAGTTGGCTGCCTCTTTACCTTTTTGAGAAATTCCTTTGAGGTGCAGAAACTTCTAAGCTTGAGGAGTTCCCATTTATCTGTTTTCTCTTTTGTTGCTTGTGCTTTGGGTGTAAAGTCTAGGAAGTGGCCGCCTAATACAAGGTCTTGAAGATGTTTTCCTACATTATCTTCTAGGAGTTTTATGGTACTTTCTATTATATTGAGATCTTTGGTCCATTTTGAGTTAATTTTTGTGTAGGGGGTGAGGTAGGGGTCCTCTTTCATTCTTTTGGATATGGATATCCAACTCTCCCAGCCCCATTTGTTGAAAAGACCATTATGGCTCAGTTCAGTGACCTTGGGGGCCTTATCAAAGATCAGTCAGCCATAGATCTGAGGGTCTATCTCTGAATTCTCAATTCGATTCCATTGATCTATATGTCTATCTTTGTGCCAGTACCATGCTGTTTTGGCAACTGTGGCTTTATAATAAGCTTCAAAGTCAGGGAGTGTAAGTCCTCCCACTTCGTTTTTCTTTTTTAGAGTGTCTTTGGTAATTCGAGGCATCTTCCCTTTCCAAATAAATTTGATAACTAGCTTTTCCAAGTCTGCAAAGTAGGTTGTTGGAATTTTGATTGGGATTGCATTGAATCTGTAGATGAGTTTGGGTAGAATTGACATCTTAATGACATTTAGCCTTCCTATGCATGAACATGGAATATTTTTCCATCTTTTAAGGTCCCCTTCTATTTCTTTTAGTAGAGTTATGTAGTTTTCTTTGTATAGGTCTTTTACATCTTTGGTTAAGTTTATTCCTAGGTACTTGATTTTTTTAGTTGCTATTGAAAATGGTATCTTTTTCTTCAGTGTCTCTTCAGTTTGTTCATTTCTAGCATATAGAAACATTACTGACTTATGTGCATTAATCTTGTATCCCGCTACTTTGCTAAATTTGTTTATTAGCTCTAGTAGGTGTATCGTCGATTTCTCAGGGTTTTCTAGATATAAGATCATATCATCTGCAAACAATGACAGTTTTACTTCTTCTTTTCCAATTTGGATGCCTTTTATTTCTTTGTCTTGCCGGATTGCCCTGGCTAGCACTTCCAGCACAATGTTGAATAACAGTGGTGACAGCGGGCATCCTTGTCTTGTTCCTGATCTTAGAGGGAAGGCTTTCAGTCTCTCACCATTGAGTACTATGCTGGCTGTGGGTTTTTCATATATGCTCTTTATCATGTTGAGGAAGTTCACTTCAATTCCTACCTTTTGAAGTGTTTTTATCAAAAAGGGATGTTGGATTTTGTCAAATGCTTTTTCAGCATCTATTGAGATGATCAATTGATTTTTCCCTTTCGAGTTTTTAATGTGTTGTAATACATTGATTGTTTTTCTTATGTTGAACCATCCTTGCATGCCTGGAATGAACCCCACTTGGTCATGGTGTATGATTTTATTAATGTGTCTTTGGATTCGATATGCAAGTATTTTGTTGAGGATTTTTGCATCTATATTCATTAGGGAGATTGGCCGGTAGTTTTCCTTTTTTGTAGCATCTTTGCCTGGTTTTGGTATTAGATTGATGTTAGCTTCGTAAAATGAGTTAGGTAGTGTTCCATTTTTTTCAATGTTTTGAAAGAGTTTGAGTAAGATTGGTGTCAGTTCTTTCTGGAAAGTTTGGTAGAATTCCCCTGTGAAGCCATCTGGCCCTGGGCATTTATTTGTGGGAAGATTTTTGATGACTGATTGGATCTCTTTGCTTGTGATGGGTTGGTTGAGGTCTTCTGTTTCTTCTCTGGTCAGTCTAGGTTGTTCATATGTTTCCAGGAAATTGTCCATTTCTTGTACATTATCCAGTTTGTTGCCATACAGTTGTTCATAATATCCTCTTATAATTTTTTTAATTTCTTCAGGATCTGCAGTTATGTCACCTTTTTCATTTATTATTTTGTTTATATGGGTCTTCTCTCTTTTTGATTTTGTCAGTCTAGCTAGGGGCTTGTCAATCTTGTTGATCTTCTCAAAGAACCAACTTTTGGTGATATTTATCCTCTCTATTGTTTTTTTGTTCTCTATGTCATTTATTTCTGCTTTAATCCTTGTTATTTCTTTTTTTGTACTTGGTTTAGGGTTGGTTTGCTGTTCATTTTCTAGCTTCTTCAGTTGATCCATTAGTTCTTTGATTTTGGCTCTTTCTTCCTTTTTAATATATGTATTTAGTGCTATAAATTTCCCCCTTAGCACTGCTTTTGCTGCATCCCATAGGTTTTGGTATATTGTGTTCTCATTTTCATTCATCTCTATATATTTAGCAATTTCTCTTGCTATTTCTTCTTTAACCCACTGATTGTTTAGGAGTGTGTTGTTTAACCTCCAGGTATTTGTGAATTTTCTAAGTCTCTGATGGTTATTGACTTCTAATTGTATTCCATTGTGGTCAGAGAATGTGCTTTGAATAATTTCAATCTTTTTAAATTTATTGAGGCTTGTTTTATGTCCCAGCATATGATCTATTCCGGAGAAAGTTCCATGAGCACTAGAAAAGTATGTGTATCCTGGTGATTTGGGATGTAATGTCCTGTATATGTCTGTTAAATCTAATTCATTTATCAGATTGTTTAGGTTTTCAATTTCCTTATTGGTCTTCTGTCTGGTTGATCTATCTATAGGAGAGAGTGATGTGTTGAAGTCTCCCACAATTATTGTGGAAACATCAATTGCTTCCTTAAGTTTTGCCAGTGTTTCTCTCATGTATTTTGTGGCACCTTGATTGGGTGCATAGACATTTACGATTGTTATTTCTTCTTGCTGAATTGCCCCTTTTATTAGTATGTAGTGGCCTTCTTTGTCTCTCAAAACATCCCTGCATTTGACGTCTATTTTATCTGAGATTAATATTGCTACACCTGCTTTCTTTTGGCTGTAGCTTGCATGAAATATTTTTTTCCATCCTTTCACTTTCAGTTTCTTTATGTCCCTGTGTCTAAGATGAGTCTCTTGTATGCAACATATTGATGGTTCATTTTTTTTGATCCATTCGCGAATCTATATCTTTTAATTGGGGAGTTTAATCCATTTACATTCAACGTCATAACCGTGAAGGCATTTCTTGAATCGGCCATCTTATCCTTTGGTTTATGTTTGCCAGATTTTTCCCTCTCTCTATTAATATCCTTTATTGTACCCATACCGAATCTCTTTAGTACTGAACCTTTCTCCAAGTCTCTCTGTCCTGTCTTTGTTTCTCTGTCTGTAGGGCTCCCTTTAGTATCTCCAGTAGGGCAGGTCTCTTGTTAGCAAATTCTCTCAGCATTTGTTTGTCTGTGAAAAATTTAAGCTCTCCCTCACATTTGAAGGAGAGCTTTGCTGGATAAAGTATTCTTGGCTGGAAATTTTTCTCACTCAGAATTTTAAATATATCGTGCCACTGCCTTCTCGCCTCCATGGTGGCTGCTGAGTAGTCACTACTTAGTCTTATGCTGTTTCCTTTGTATGTGGTGAATTGCTTTTCTCTTGCTGCTTTCAGAACTTGCTTCTTCTCTTCTGTGTTTGACAGTGTGATCAGTATATGTCTCGGAGTGGGTTTATTTGGATTTATTCTATTTGGGGTTCGCTGAGCATTTATGATTTGTGTATTTATGTTGTTTAGAAGATTTGGGAAGTTTTCCCCAACAATTTCTTTGAATACTCTTCCTAGACCTTTACCCTTTTCTTCCCCTTCTGGGACACCAATGAGTCTTATATTTGGACGTTTCATATTATCTATCATATCCCTGAGGTCCATTTCGATTTTTTCAATTTTTTCCCCATTCTTTCTTTTATGCTTTCATTTTCCATTCTGTCATCTTCCAGGTCACTGATTCGTTGTTCAACTTCCTCTAGTCTTGTACTATGAGTGTCCAGAATCTTTTTAATTTGGTCAACAGTTTCTTTAATTTCCATAAGATCATCTGTGCCGGTTTGAGTGTATTGTGTCCCCCAAATGCCATTATCTTTGTGGTTTTGTATGGGGCAGGCATTTTGGTGATGGTTGGATTTGCTTGGAATGTGCCCCACCCAGCTGTGGGCAATGATTCTGATGAGATATTCTCATGGAGGCGTGGCCCTACCCATTCGGGGTGGGCCTTGATCGGTGGAGTTACATAAATGAGCTGACTCGGGGGGAAGAAGAGAGTGCAGCTGGGAGTGATGTTTTGAAGAGGAGCAAGCTTGCTAGAGAGGAACGTCCTGGGAGAAAGCCGTTTTGAGGCCGGAGCTTTGGAGCAGATGCCAGCTGCCTTCCTAGCTAACAGAGGTTTTCCGGAGGCCATTGGCCATCCTCCGGTGAGGGTACCCGATTGCTGATGTGTTGCCTTGGACGCTTTGTGGCCTTAAGACTGTAACTGTGTAGCGAAATAAATCCCCGTTTTATAAAAGCCAATCCATCTCTGGTGTTTTGCATTCTGCAGCATTAGCAAACTAGGACAGATTTTGGTACCAGAGAAGTGGGGTGCTTTTGCTGCTGAGTTTGCAAATACCAAACATGCTGGAACGGCTTTTTAAATGGATAAGGGGAAGACTCTGGAAGAATTGTGAGGAGCTTGATAGAAAAGGCCTAAACTGCTTTAAAGAGACTGTTTGTGGAAATATGGACTCTAAAGATACTTCTGATGAGGCCTTGAACAGAAATGATGAATGTATTGTAAACTGGAAGAAAGGCGATCCTTGTTTTAAAGTGGCAGAGAATTTGGCAAAATTGAGTCCTGGTGTCAGATGGAAGGAAGAATCCGGAAGCAACAACTTGGAATACTTAGTTGAGGAGATCTCCAGACTACGTGTGGAGGACGTATCCTGGCTTCTCCTTGCAGCTTATAGTAAAATGCGAGCAGAGAGAGATAAACTTAGAACTGAACTCTTGGGTTCAAAGAAACCAGAAGTTGATGGCTTGGAAAATTACAGGCTTCCAGGGAGTGGAATCCCAGAAGCTACAGCCCAACGTGAGGATGTAACCAAACATGGAACCCAGCCGCCATTTCAGTACAAGCCAAGATTGGAAAAGGAGTTAAGCAGAAAGGATTTGTGGAAAATCCTATTGTCTGATGGCTTTGACCCCTGTGTGCTTCATGCAAAGCCAACAGAATTTTTGCGAGATCTTTATAGACAGAGCCATTGCCGGTCTGGACTGGAGGAGACAGACAAGGAAAAAATTAAAGGAAAAATCTCTTCAAAGACAGAGCCATGGAGGTTGAGGTCTGGAGTCAAGAGGTTTGGGGCTGGGAGAGCGGAGCAGCCCACATGCATGGAAAGGGTGAGTTTGCCCTGGAGGTCGAGGGCGGGTTTTCCGCCTCGATGCTCTGGAAGAGTTTTGCCACCTCAGGTCCCAAAGAGGGTGGAGCACATTTCCAGGGAATTGGGGAGAGCCTGGCTGCCACCACACTGTTCTGAAGGGGTTGAGCGTGTGACCCGGAGATGGAAGGGAATCCGGGAGCTGCCCCGATGTTTGAGAAGGGTGGGGCCGAGAAGGTGGTCTCCCCAATGTGTGGAAATGTTGGAGCACTCACCCAAGTGTTTGGAGAGGAACGGGCTGCCACAAAGGCCCTTGGGAAGGGTTAGGCTCCCGCTCTCTCAAGCCCCAAGGAAATGACTCTCGGACTTTGAAATCTAATGGACTTTGTCCTGTGGGTTTTAGGAACTGTTTTGCTCCTGTTAACCCTGTTTTCCTTACTGTTTCTCCTTATGGCAATGGAAATGTTCATCCTATGAATGTCTCTCCTTTGTGTCACATAACTTGTTCTAGGTTCACAGATCCACAGCTAGAGGGGAATTATGCCTTAGAACTGACCAAGCCTAAACTGATTTTGATGGGATTTTGTACTTAACTTTTGTTACTGAAATGATTTAAGTTTTTGTGATATTGTGATGGAATGAATGTATTTTGTATTTGGAAAGATAATGTCATTTTGGGGTTCAGGGGGTGGAATGTGCCGGTTTGAGTGTATTGTGTCCCCCAAATGCCATTATCTTTGTGGTTTTGTATGGGGCAGGCATTTTGGTGATGGTTGGATTTGCTTGGAATGTGCCCCACCCAGCTGTGGGCAATGATTCTGATGAGATGTTCTCATGGAGGCGTGGCCCTACCCATTCGGGGTGGGCCTTGATCGGTGGAGTTACATAAATGAGCTGACTCGGGGGGAAGAAGAGAGTGCAGCTGGGAGTGATGTTTTGAAGAGGAGCAAGCTTGCTAGAGAGGAACGTCCTGGGAGAAAGCCGTTTTGAGGCCGGAGCTTTGGAGCAGATGCCAGCTGCCTTCCTAGCTAACAGAGGTTTTCCGGAGGCCATTGGCCATCCTCCGGTGAGGGTACCCGATTGCTGATGTGTTGCCTTGGACGCTTTGTGGCCTTAAGACTGTAACTGTGTAGCGAAATAAATCCCCGTTTTATAAAAGCCAATCCATCTCTGGTGTTTTGCATTCTGCAGCATTAGCAAACTAGGACATCATCCATTTTTTTATTTAGTCTTGCAATGTCTTCTTTATGCTCTTCTAGAGTCTTCTTGATTTCCTTCATATCCCATACTATGGTCTCATTGTTCATCTTTAGTTCTTTGAGTAGCTGCTCTAGGTGCTGTGTCTCTTCTGGTCTTTTGATTTGGGTGCTTGGGCTTGGGTTATCCATATCGTCTGGTTTTTTCATATGCTTTATAATTTTCTGTTGTTTTTGGCCTCGTGGCATTTGCTGAACTTGATAGGGTTCTTTTAGGGTTTGTAGACCTATTGAAGTCCTTATCTCTAATTTATCAGATCTACAGCTTCGTGGAGTACATTTTCTCTAACTAACCAGCAGGTGGCGTCCACAAGCCACCTGTTCTGCACAAGCCAGTTCTCCCCTGCTTAGCCTTTTTTTTGGTTAGTGGGGGAGTGAGTCTTGTGGGGCCCAATTGGTGTACCAAGCTTGCGTGTGTAGTTGGTGTTGCCTGCCCTGTATGTGGGGCGTGTTTCTGGGCAGTCGGGGAGGGGGGGTGGCCCTAACAATCAAATCTCCCTGGTGATCCTAGAGTTTTAAAGCTGCTGCAATAGTCTAATCCTTCAGTTCAGTCCTGCCACAGTTTGTCTCTGCCACTGACCCACAAGTCCTTGGTATTGGCGTATGGCTCCTGAGACTTGCAAGTGGGCCCCTCTTCCAGGCCGTGCACCCCGGGTCCTCTGTTGAGGGATGACTGTGCTATGTCACAGGTGAGTGCCGTCCCCCCAGGGCAGTTTGGGGCTGCTGGGCTGTGTAGGGAGGCTCCCAGTCTGCTGAAATGATGGCTGAATGGGGCTTTGTTAATTCACACTGCTCCACCTTCCCAGCTCTGGGACAATCAGCTGAGGTTGCAGGGAAGGCTAATGTCCACGCCCAGTTTTGTGGTGTGTGCCTGTTATTTGAAGCACTTCCGTCACACTTGGTTGTCTGGGGCAGCTCTGGGCTATGGGGCTGGCGATGGGCAAGAGTGTTTCCTGTCCACCAGGATGGTGGCTGTGAGCGGACACCCCCCTTTTCTTGGGAAGTTGTGGTGTTTAGTGAATTTTCTCAGCCACTGGATTATTGCCTTTTGTCTCAGAGCTCTCTTAGTTCTGCTCTTGACTTGATGTGCCCAAATTGCAATTCTTTGAAGCTTTCTGTATTGGGCTTCTTAGAGTAATTGTTTTAGAAAAAGAAAAAAGGATTTAAAAAAAAAGGGGGGGCCCTCCTCACAGATCTAATGGGTTATTGAAATGCTAAGAGACAAAGCAGTTAAGCAATTAAGGAAAGGTCCACAGGGCAGAGAGATCAGCTTTTCTTCAGGATTTGCATATGAGCCTGAGGGCCTGAGCTCTGCCCTTCCCCTTTCTATGTTCACCAGAACTCCAAAAATCCTCCGCTTTTATTTTGGAGTCTTTCATGCTGTTTTTTTCTATGCCTGTCTCCTCTCTGCTGGGCTGGCTGCTCTCAGATTCTCTGGTGTCTGGTCTCCGTCTATCTATGGTTGGAGTTTGGATCAGCAGAATGAGTTTCCAGTAAGGGCTGCCACTGCAGTTCTCCCTTCTCCTTCCCGGAGCTGACAGCCCCTCCTCCCACGGGACTGAGCCTGGCAGGGAGGGGTGCGGGTCTCCTGGCCACAAAAAGTTACAGATTTCGCTGATCTCAGCAGTTCCACGTTTTCATGAGTGTTGTATGAAGTATGCCCAAAGTCAGATTGCTCTGTGGTGTCCAGTCCACGTAGTTCCTGGCTTTTTACCTACTTTCCTGGAGGAATAACTAAAACTTACAGCTCACCAGTCTGCCATCTTGCCCCGCCTCAAGCAGAAGGTTTTCAAGCCTGATCTGATATTAAATTCAGGATTCTGTTTTAAAGGTAATTACTCCTTGGTACGCCATGCCCCTCCCCACCCCTTACACACACACACACACCCCTCCCATTCTTCATGGAACAGATGAATCATTGGATTCCATCAAACATCTTACTAAACTGTTGAGTTTAGGAAAAAGCATGGCCCTCCAATCACCACCTAGACACCACGCAAATAACAGACTACAAAATGAAGGACCCAATTAAAGGGGGCTGGCAACAGCAAGGTTATAACTGAGGCCATTGTTTGTGGAAAAAACCTACAAGGGGCAATTCCAGATGAGACAGCAGATAACTGAGCAGAACAGCTGGTTTGTGTTCCCCCACAGACACTGGCTGACAATCCACCAACAGTCTAGGGGCCTGTGTTTCATGGGCACATCTCAAGAGAGGTGTCAAAAAACCCTGGTTCTAGCCAGGGTCACAGACCTCAGAGGGCCGCTAGTCTATGGAAGACGAGGCCATGGAGACTGAAGAAGATAAGGAATCAACAGGCCCCCTCTGCAGTTTGTGGTGCCCATAAAAATGACACTGCTGAGAGCCACCTAGTCTGCCCATAACAACTTAGCCCCCCAGACTACCTTTGGGCCTCACAAAACAACTAAAAGCCAAGAAGGCATAACCTTTTCCTCAAAAGGGTAAGCACAGAGATCCCATATGACCCAGCAGTCCCAGCCCTAGGTATATACCCAAGAGAATCGAAAACATATGTCCACACAAAAACATGTGCATGAATGTTCACAGAGCATTATTCTTAATAGCCAAAAAGTGGAAACAACCCAAATGTCCACCAACTGGTGAATGGACAAACAAAATGTGTTCTATCCTTGCAATGGAATGTTATTCAGCCCTAAAACAGTATGAAGCTCTGACGCACGCTACAACATGGATGAATCCTGAAGACATCATGCTAAGTGAAAGAAGCCAGTCACAAAAGGACAAATATTGTCTGATTCCATTGATATGAAATGACTTCTGTAGGAAAATCCATAGAAAGTAGATTGGAGGTTACAGGGAGCTAGGGAAACCGAGGAGTGGCTGCTAATGGGTATGGGGATTCTTTTTGAGATAATGAAAAGTCGGTTATGGTAATGGCGTCACAGCTCTGTGAGTTTACTAAACTACACTGAATTGTACACCTTGAATGAGGGAATTGTATGGAGTACGAATCGTACCTTGATAAAGCTGTTATTTTTTAAATGTTAAAAAATAAGCTCTTTACTCAGTAAATGTTTAGCACCCAATAAACCATAAAAGAAAGAAAAAAAAGGAAGAGAAGAGAAGAAAAGAAAAGGTATAACCTGAATCTAATAATGAAAAAAATCAGGCAAACTCTAAGCAAAGAAAAGTCTACAAAGCAACTAGCCTGTACTTTTCACAGATGTCAATGTCATAAAAGGCCATGTCAGTATCACGAAAGGGCTCTTTGTACTAGTTTTGCAACTTTTCTGGAAGTTTGTAATGATATCAAAATAAAAAACAACCAAAGTTTTAAAAAGAAAAGATAAAAGAAAGAGGCCTGGTGGTGAAGGCTGAGGCCTTGGGCTATTCAGAGGGGCCCACACCCCACCCTCTGGTGGCCTCCAGTCTCTCTCGGGAGTTCCCCAGCCTTCGCCACAGAAGCCAAAGGGAGAAATGGCCCCAGGGAAGAAGGCAGCAAGCACCACAGACTGGCAGGCACGGCAGGAGGAGACTGGGGCTCAGGGGTCACCCCCAAAGAGTGATGTTGGGGAGTCCTGCATTGCCAGTCACACCCAGAGAAGCTCCTCACTGTGAAAGCCCAAAGTGGTCTCACCTCAGATAGAACCATGGGAGGGCCATCCTTCAGTGAATGCTAAAAACTGACCCCAGGGCCAGGGTCAACAACCTGCCTACCAAAAGCCTCAGCTCACAGCTCACAGGGGACGACACTCTCTGTCCACCATTTCTTTTCTAACATGAGTTTCCAGCTTGCCAGATTCCCCCCAGCCCTGAAGCCAGAATGGCCTTGCCTTCTCTGCCATCAAGCATCTGCTTAGTTTTCTCATCTCAGATCTTGTGATTGGCAGGACACATGCCTAATGGGCCATAAAAGACTTTGTGCATATGTGTCTCAGACGGAAAACAGAATGCAATTATAAGGCTGGTCTAAAAACCAATAAAGTTCCTCTTCTCCAATTTCTCTGAAGGTCTTGCTGGATTTTGATTCCCAGCAAGCCTCCTCAGATGCCTTGGAATTGCCCACAGAAACATTTGATGTTACCATGGACTGAATCAAAGGGAATTAAACATTAAAGCACTTGGGTAACACTGCAGACTTGCGATGGTTTGTTCTGTAATGCAGGGGTGGTTCACACACACACACACACACACACACACACACACACACACATTCACACATACCCCAACACACACAGGCAGATGCATCTTTTCCTTAACAAACTTCACTATCCCCTTCCCTAGGAACTTCTTCCCTAATGAGGAGGTTGAGCTCCTCTGATAACATTGGGAGTTGACAGCCATCCCTTCTTTTGGCATCCTATGAAAATCTCTGTAGAATTCCCACAAGCGTTTGCATTGTGGTTACTATATTAGTCAGGGTTCTGCAAAGAAACAGACCCAACAGGATATATGCATATGTACATATGTATAAAAGGATTCAATTTAAGGAATTGGCTCATGCGGTTGTGGGGGCTGACGAGTCTGAAATCTGTAGGGCGGGCTGGAAGGCTGGAAACTCGGGGAGGAACTGATGGTTCAGTCTTGAGTCTGAAACCCACAGGCCAGGCCAGCAGACAGGAAACTCCAGCAGGAGTTAACACTGCAGTCTTGAGGCAGAATTTCCTCTCCCAGAAACCTCACTTCTTGCTCTTGAAGACCTTCAGCTGATGGGATGAGGCCCAGCCACTCTTCTGGAGGGTAGTCGCCTTTACTTGAAGTCAAGGGTTGTAGCCGTTAACCACATCTACAAAACTCCCTCACAGCAACACCTCGCTTCATGTTTGGTTAAGTAACTGGGTACTATAGCCTCGCCAAGTTGACACAGACAACTAACCATCCCGGACACTAGTGGTGACTAACCATCATAGGCAACAGCGGTGGCTATTTCTCCATGACTACAGTGGTCACCTCTATATCCCTAACACCTGGTACGGAGCCTGACACACAATAGGTGTTGAATAAATACTTGGTAAATTCAATTAAAGTTAGAATTCAAGAGTTGATAAGGGAACGGGGGGTGGGGTGGGGGGTGGGGTGGGGGTGGGGATCATTTGTTTTCCTGAATTTGGGCTTAATTTCTTTCCTTAAACACACACATACACACCCATGCATGCACACATCCACACCCAGAAATATGAGTTCCAGGACAGAAGGGAGAGAAAGAGGCTTGAATTCCAGAAAGTTCCAACAGGGGACCAACTCATTTTCCAACTGAATGGTCTTAAACTGTGGTTCACCTACTGCTGGGTTCACAAAGTCTGGTGCATGTGGATAGTTTCAAGAGAATCAACTCAGCTTCCTTATGTTGGCCTCCCTAAAACTAACCTGCTGGATCTGTGGTCTCCTGGTTCTCCTTACTCCCCCTTCACGGCTCCCCTCACTCCCCTACCCAGCCTCAATTTTCCCAGGGGAGGTTATCCCAAGGAGTAAAAATCTCCCAGGATAATCTGAGAAAGCATCAGTCCAAAGAAAGAATCCCAAGGGTAAAGCAAAGAAAGTTTCAATAAGGAATACTGGAGGCTACAGTGTCATATTTACTCAGGTGACAAATTCATAGCAAGGCTTTGTGCCTTGTATATCTATCTGGTCAGCCGCCCACCCACCCAACCTAGAATCAGAACTCAGAAGTGAGAACATTGGCCAAGCCCACATAGTAACACATTCATTTGGATCAACAAAGTCAATTCTTTTTCCTGACCGAAAGCAAGTCTGATTTGGCTGATTGGTTTGACAATAAGAAATAGCTTCTCCAATTAGGTCTTATGCAGAGCTTTTTCCATAAACTGAAAGGTTTTGATGAAAATATACTTAAAGCATGAATATGATTTATCTTTCACTAGACTTTAAATTCCTCAAGGGCAGAGAAGCAATTTCTTTCTTACCTTGATATCTTCTGTGCCTAGTAAAATGCCTGCTACGTAATCAATACTAAATGATTAAAAGCTTTTATAGAATTTGCATTCTCATTTGTAGTGGAGTTATAATTAATGTGCCTATGAATCACCCAGGGATGTTAGTAAAATGCAGATTCTGACTGAGTGGGGCAGGGTGGGACCCAAGAATCAGAGGTGTGCACCCAGCCTCTGCAATCTGTGCAGAAGAGAACTGCATTTTAGCTCTGAAGTTAAATTGCAGAGGAATTTACTCCTTTTCCAGCCCTTCATGCAGCTTACCCTTTGGGTGGCAGATTCAGTGGCCCACACCTTCAGCTGCCTTCAGCTGCAGCAAACTGAACGTGTACAGCCAGATCAGGATGGCAGGGTGGATCTCCCACCCTGCAAAGAGTCAGCAAAGCACTTAGTGTTCCTGCTTCAAGAGTAAATGCCTCTTAGGTGCAATCACAATAACAGCTCACATGAGTTGGCACATGTAATGTGTGCATTTGGGCAGTGGGGGCCCGGCCTATGGACACGTATTTCTGCAGGTGCTGAAATACAGGCCTGCACGTCTTGGCAAGGCTCTAAGCAAAATCACAAAGTCGGCCAAGTCTGTAGTCATCCCAAATCCCCATCAGCACCCCCTTCTCCTTCCAGGCACCCCATAAAGGTGGATTTGGGCCCATCTACATTCCATTAAGCATATCCTCAATCCCCAGTGCAAGCTCACACCACTCCTCTCTTAAAGACCTTTGAAGAGAAAACGTCATTTAAACACACATCCCCAAATCTTCTGGACTGGCAAAAATCTATTCGGGTCTATTTCTACTTCAGAGAGATGGAAAATGTACAGAGTTCTGTCAGCAGGTCTGTCAAGCCAAGCACGCCAGCTAATCTGAATACAGCAGATTAACATGGCAGCTGGAACTTCTCTGAGACCAGGATGTAGCCTCTATTGTGAGCAGGAAGGAGGCAAGTCAACAACCCTGCAACCCCCGTGCACCACTGTGATAGACATGGTGACACTCAGGCACATCCATGCAGCCTTGCTTAAAGAGGGACAGCCTGGAAAGTACTTTGGCACCCACAGGTGAAAGGGACTAATTAAAGATGCTTCTGTCTGGGAGCTGCCCCATTATCAGGCCATTCGTTCCTGCTGAAGATAGGCACAGGGAGAATCTAAAAGTCCCAATAAAGGTGAAATTATTGGGAGCTGAGACACTGAAAGAAAACAAGAGAGCCGAGTCACGGAATTGCAGAATGTCAGAGCTAAGAGGAAACTTGGTGATCATCTAATGATCCAAGTATTTTTATTAGAGCAGAGGAAGCTGAAGCCTAGAGAGGTGAAATGATCTGTCACGTAACTTATAGTGAACAGAGCAGAATCTTCACCCTGGTGGCCTTCTGCCACATGGCCCACCACACCACTAGGGCTGGGTATAGCAGACGAGAGAACAAGGGGCAAGCTGCTTATATTCAGCAGTTAGACATGATGGAACCACAGTAAAGGAGACCTGTTCCCTTTAAGCAAAACAGCTCCTGTAAGTGCGAGGCAGAGGAGAGCTCAGGGGTGAGGGCCATTTCCTGTGTCTGCTGGTTCATGTTTAATGACCAGCTCGGGGAACAGGAGCTCTAATTTGTAGCATTTGCCACTTTCTGGTGTGTAAATACCCTCACCATGACAGATCTTAAGCCACCAATGTGATGTCACCAAACATGAGCTGGGGACGAGAGGTACACAGCTCTCATGGGCTGGTACCAACTGGCTCAGGCACACCCCTGGAGTTTCTGAGAAGGCCAAATCTCTCAAGTGGAAGGACGGAACGAGCCCCTGTCTCACAAGGAGAAAACAACCAAGTTTGTGAAGACAAGTCTAGTGGCATGCCACCTCACCCACCAAGCCCTGAAGTCTCCAGCTCCGATGTCCATGCCCCACAGACAAAGTTTCAAGAAGTGAAACTCAAATGTGGTTTGTTCTGTCTGCACTCCTGAGGAGCACCTCACCCAAATGACCCCAGGAAGGTGGAGTCCACACTCTCTATCCAATGCTTTGGGCAACCAAATGTTCCTCTCCCTGTAGAACAGGATCCACTTCACCAGGTGATGTGTGAGCTCTGACCTCCATCTTTGCCCATGTCAAAGAACGTGCCCAGATTCAGCCCCAGGCAGCCTGTTGCGGGAGAGGCAACATATAAAACCAAATTCCTTACCCCACCTCCATGGTTGCTAACATGACCACAGACATAGGGGACTGGTGGTTTGATGGGTTGAGCCCTCTACCACAGGTTTTACCCTTGGGAAAATGGTTGCTGCAAAGGAGAGGCTAGGCCTCCCTATGGTTGTGCCTAAGAGCCTCCTCCCGAATGCCTCTTCGTTGCTCAGATGTGGCCCTGTCTCTCTAGCTAAGCCACCTTGAAAGGTGAAATCACTGCCCTCCCCCCTACGTGGGATCAGACACCCAGGGGAGTGAATCTCCCTGGCAACGTGGAATACGACTCCCGGGGAGGAATGTAGACCCAGCATCGTGGGACGGAGAACATCTTCTTGACCAAAAGGGGGATGTGAAAGGAAATGAAATAAGCTTCAGTGGCAGAGAGATTCCAAAAGGAGCCAAGAGGTCACTCTGGTGGGCACTCTTATGCACACTTTAGACAACACTTTTTAGGTTCTAAAGAATTGGGGTAGCTGGTGGTGGATACCTGAAACTATCAAACTACAACCCAGAACCCATGAATCTCGAAGACGGTTGTATAAAAATGTAGCTTATGAGGGGTGACAATGGGATTGGGAAAGCCATAAGGACCACACTCCACTTTGTCTAGTTTATGGATGGATGAGTAGAAAAATAGGGGAAGGAAACAAACAAACAAAGGTACCCAGTGTTCTTTTTTACTTCAATTGCTCTTTTTCACTCTAATTATTATTCTTGTTATTATTGTGTGTGTGCTAATGAAGGTGTCAGGGATTGATTTGGGTGATGAATGTACCACTATGTAATGGTACTGTAAACAATCGAAAGTACGATTTGTTTTGTATGACTGCGTGGTATGTGAATATATCTCAATAAAATGAAGATTAAAAAAAAAAAAACCAAATTCCTCTTCAATTTCCTTTCACAGAGAAGAGCTCCAAGGCTGGGGGCAGCAACTTCTCAGGCAACGTTCTGTCTGAGTTCTCCTTTTGCCAAACATCGACTGGAGAAGGGTGTTATCAATAAAGGTGGTTGATGCCATGCCAGGATCTGAAGCAATTCCATCGTTTTGACAGCTAACAAATGGAAACAGCTCTTAGGGAGCATGTTTAAGGAACAGCTGGAATATGTAATGGACATTTTTCTGTGAGCCTGACAGGTTGAGCTGCGTCACGCTGGAGCTACGCTCACCGTACGCTGATCAGAATGAACACTGCCATTCTTTGGAAGGTTGCCAGGAAGGCCTTTGAAGGGAGGGGAATTGGGGGCCTCAGCTTCAGAACTGGACAAGAACATTTAAAGAAAAAAACCTGTAAATGCCCTTCTCTCAGCTTTCTCCCTGGTTTCTTGACCCTGTGACCAATGCCACCAAAATGACACAAGTACAGCCCTTCTGGGGGGCGGGGTCACTTGGGGGAAGAGCCTGTGATGTGTTGTCTGTTGATCTTTAGCTGCAGCCCACCCCAACCTGAAAAGTCAACAGATGTAGGTTCCTGAAAGAGAAACACTATACGAGATACTTTGCCTTATAAAAGGATTCACTCTAAGCAGCAAATTAAATGGCAAACTCCCCTAGGGCCCCTCAGGTACCCCAATTTACCAAAACCTGGTTGGTCCTCAGCATTTCAGGAGCACATCCATTCTTTAAAGCAAAGTAATTCTGTACCACAGCTGGAGAAACTTCTTGAAAGAACCAGACGGAATTTTTAAGATTATAAGCAGACCAGCAAGCGATTGAGTTCACCTGCTAGAATGTTTTCATTTCTTTCAGACTAAAGGAGTACCTGAGCAACTACAACATGGCTAGAAAGATCCTGGGAATGGTACAAGATCATCTAAAGAAGCCACCAGTGCAGGAGAAGCAGCCCAGCTTCTGAACACAGAGCTGTACCCAGCCCCTGGCTGGCAGCAGTGCTCTGATACACAAACCCTGGGGCAGCCAAGAATGAATCGATGAGCTACCATCAGTGTGGAGAGCCTGGACACCCAATCTATCCAGCATCATGGTGCGTGGACCCCTGGAATCCCACTTTGAAATCTGCACTGCAAAGGGGGAATTCACACCATGAAAGCTCAAAATCCGAAGGCGTGATGGCCTCGGTGAGCTGGCTTCTGCCAGAACATCAGGAGTTCTCCTCTGGTTTGTAAAAGTGGGGAGGGGGGCACAGAGCATTTATCTCTCCTCCTCTCTTTCGCTCCTGTGTGAATCCTTTCAAGTCTATAATTAATTCATGCTTTCACCAGACTGTCTGGGTGGGGGAGGTCCCTTTTGAGGGCTAGATGGAGTAGGAGGAGATGCCTTCTCAAGCTTTCTTCTTAGCAATGATTCCAACATGCCTCTGTACATCTCCACTCTGGCTGATATTTTACACCAGTGCTGAGCACAGCACATGCAATGACAGAAACCACCTTTAAATCCTTCCTGGAACCAAGGCAGGTTCTAAAAAAATAAATGAAAAATCATTGACATAGTGCTTTTATTATTCAAGTTGTCTCATATGTTAGCACAGGACTTCCTCTGATCAAACCCCAGCTGCAAATGCCAGTTGGAGCCCTGGTCAAAACCTCATCAAAAAAGGCAGCATAGGAATTTCATGTTTACCCCAGCCTATTACTCAAGGCATAATTCCAAACTGTGGTGGTCTTAGAAGATCTTGGATTTTCAGAAACTCTTAACAGTCACTCAGCAGTTCAGGCTGCTAGCACATTCCTCAGAATTGCCACTTTCAAGGCTTACTAATTTCTCCTTTTGTGCATTCTTTCATACTATCATCCAATCCTACAAGTGAAATCTGTGTACTCTGCATGCCCAGGTACTTCACAAGTTCCTTGGGGCTGGAGACCTTAGAGACTACCCTTCCCACCCCTCCAAAGTGTCTCATAGGTCCTACCTGTTAGGAACTCACAGTAAGTATTCAAAAATGTTTGTGAACTAAAATGAAAGAAGCAGCAGCAGTCAGATTTAGAACAGTCGTTCTCAACCAGGGGCAATTTTGCCTCTCCCCTGCAATTACCTGTCCCAGGACATTTGGTGGTGTCTGGAGACATTTTTAGTTGTCACAATTTAGGGGGGAGGGTGTGCTACTGGCATCTACTGGGTAGAGTCCAGAGATAACTGCTCAACACCCTACAGTGCACAGGACAGCCCCTCACAGCAAAGAATCATTTGATCTAATAATGTCAATAATGGGTTGAGGGTGAGAAACCCTGGATTAGAGGAAAGCCATAGAGATGAGGCACATGCTGAGCACACAGTAGGTTTTCAATGAAAACTTACAGACTGATGGACGGAATCATTAACTGCCTCTGTCACTGGGACCAAGCCCTGTAGCCAAAACAAAACAAAGAAATTGGACATGCCCAACTAAGAGCAACTCAGGTAGCAATCCCGCTTTCTTAGAACCCAAGCAGAACCTTGATAATTTTGTCTCACCCAAGACAATGAATCACAGCATAAGGTTTATTTATTTAATTAACTTATGAGATATCTGAAGGCAGGACCGGGTCTTATACACCTTTTATTCCCAGTGATGGTGACTATATAGTAGGTATGAAACAAAGTAATTAACTGATTGATGATCGTGTACCTCAATTACATCATGGGGGTTCGGGGTGTGTGTGCATGTGTGTGCAAATTACTCAACAAAAATGGGAAGGAAAGAGAACATTTAGCTAAATCCTATTATGGTTTTAAGACAACACGCCCGGGGAAGTGGTCAATAATCAGTCATTGTAGAGAACACAACACAGCACTCCCCCAAATAAATAAACGAATGAACAGTTCAACAACATAGATGAATCTCGCAGGCATAATATTGAACACGAAAAAGCCAACACATAAGATACATGCTGTATAATCCCATTTACAAGAAGTTTGAGAACAAGCAAAAGGAATCTATGATGACAGAGGTGAAAACAGTGGTTACCATTGCAGGAGGGAACTTTCTGGGGCACTGGAAATGTTCTAAATCCAGTTTGTGGTTACATGGATGTGCACGAGCATAAAAAGTTATCGTTTTACACTTAAGATTTTGTCACATTACTGCATGTCAGCTATGTATTCTTACTTTAAAAGGAAAATATCAATAAAAATACAAAATATATATGCACGAAAGAAGAAAAAATGTTCAAAACTATAGTTTTCAAGAGCTAGGCTTATGTTTACAAAAGCCTTTCAAATGGTAAATAGTCAAAGCTTTCATCTAAATTTCAGCTCCATGAATTGTCTTCTTTCTTAATCAAAATGCAAATATGGACTTGGTTAACAAATATGGACTCAGTTAAAAAACAAGGAAGGAAAAAAATGACTCTCTCAGCCAGAAAGAACACACTAACTTCCTTCCCATTCAAACAATGAAATTAAATCCAGGTCTGGGAGAACAAGTCTGTCTCCCACATGCAGGCCGGCACCACACACCCCACAAGCCTTTGATGTGGCTGCCTGGAGCAGCTCGTAACAGGAATAATGCTACTTAAAAATCTAAACAATTGCACTTGATTGTTAAGAAACCACCCCTTGTCCCTGCCTCCCAAGAAACGGAAAGTCATTAGTTTCCTGCTACTGAAAAAAGGTGGCGAGTCCTTTTAAAAGCAGTAAATTCTCAGCTGCATTCCCATGTCCCAGCAGCTCTTAACTTGACATAACACCTGCCTCTCTATTTCTTATTTCCATTTTAAAAGCATATCTTTACAGATCATTATAAAATTGCTATGACTGTAACTAAGAAGTCAGCAGAGGACAGGAAGAGAATATTCAGCTGCAAAAGTAGCACTTTGTCTTGTCCTTTAAAATAATAACTCTTCAAGAATGCCCAAACACACATTTACTGTGATTAGAGCACTGTGAGGTTGAAGAATGCTTTTCTACCAGGAAGTTAAACAATCTTTATATAGAATTTTTTATTTAGTCTGTTGCCCCACTTGGATTTTGAGCTGCTAGATGACGGGGACTATTTCGTCACCTTTATATTTTAAGTGCCAAGACAAGTAAAAGACCCTACCAGACCTCAAGCAACTTTATGGTGAGTGATGGATGGATGGGTGAATGGATAAGCAGATGGGATGATGGGAAGAGGGAAGTCAGGTTAATGGGGGAATAAATGGATAAACAAAAGAATCGACAATCAATTACTTACTCTGGCAAGTAATTTCTCAAATTGTTTGCATTAGACATCTCGTTACATCATCTCTCAGAATCATGTTCATAGAAGGTTCTCGGTTAATAGTCATTAACTGGAAAAACTAAAATACGAGTTCATTTTAGAAAGAGGAAGGGATTAGCAGATTGTATGCTGAGGTCAAATACTACAGCATAGAGAAGTAAAAGAAATAGTCTACAGCCACTATTCTGCTACCAGATTAGTTGACAAAAGACAAGGTTAACACCAGGGCAATCTACAAATCCATGAAGGGCATGGATAAGAGGAGCATGGATTTGTTCCCAATATCCAGAAACATTAGGAAAGACTTCCAGAATTACCTGCTCCAAAAGTTTGCAAAAGCAGGACATTTTAATAATTCTGAACTGTTGCTGTCTAGGAAAGAAGTGATCATGGATCTCACCTTTTAAAGTGACATCAGGGACAATTTTAGTTTTTCATGGCACATACGTCACAGCTGGTTGGCAACAGAACCCTGGGCTGGGTGGGTCATGGCCATGGCTAATGGCTTTTCACCTGCTGGATCTGCTAACTCATCTTTGTTTATATAGTAATTCTAGAAATATTCTATCATGCATGTGCACACACAAACATATATATAGTTCTTCAAGCATCAAATCAAGTTTTAGCAACATGACAAACTCAAACAGCCTAGAGAAAATACCAACCAGGCTTCCCACAAGCATTGAAGACAACAGCTATTTTATATCCATGTTTTCTACACGTGCATCTTGTCTGCATCTTTGTTCTCCCTTCAAGCCAGAAATGACAGTCGCTCAAAAGCTATCTTTAAGTTGTATTATTCTGAGAAACACACTAGATGGTGGAAGTATATGTCCAAGTTCAGAAGGCCCACTTGAAACAGAAAACAAGTTTCAACAGAGAATTCAAATGCAAACCAAAGACAATAGTTTCAGAATCCAATTTTGAAACTTTCCCCATGCTCATGGCAGGCCATCAAAGGTTTGACACAAAAGATCTGCCCATAAGAAGGACCAGGTCTTTCAGGCATTTCCAGGCATTTCCAGGCACCACACTAAAAAGGGAAAATTCTGTTTATAAAAGTCTAGAGCAAAGCTTGCCAGTTTTAAGGTTCACTTGATCAAAGGAAAGGATATGTGTTAAACCATAAAGAAGCGAAGATAAAACTGCAACAAAAATATTTACAGAAGAATAATCCCATTTATTTGTGGGCCTGTTCACAAACGTGTATACGAGAACCAGAAGGAGAGGCCTCTGCTCCGAAAGCCTGGAACTTACTTTGAGCCTCTGTTTGCTCTTTGCTGCTAGAATTGCTCTTTCTTTTCCTTCTTCTCCTCCTTCTCCTAGTCTTCCGTATTCATTCTCTGACTTTGTCTCCCTCAGTCTCTTTCCACTTCTCCTCTTTCTTCTACTTTGAAATCAAAGAGATCGAGTAAATAACACCAAGAAGTTAGGCATTGGGCAAACGCACTGGGAGGGGCTACGGGCCCAGGCTTTCAGCAAATTACCTCAGGCTCCGGGGAGATTTGGGGACTAACAGATCCTCGGAGGAAAGAGATTTTTTCTTGTCTTCCGAGTCTGCCAGAACATGGAAGAACTTGAGGCATTGCATCAAGGGCAGGCAAGACTGAGGCGAGAAAAACAATGGTGCCCTGAGGACCCGGCTTCTGAGGCTTCTGAGGACAAGCCCTGGCCAGGCCTGGCTGAAGAATCTATGGTGCTTCCAGGAGTGAAGGAAGAGGCCATGGGGAGCAGCCTGGGCCAGGGCAGGGTGAGGTCTCAGAGCAGAGGGAGTATACCTCTGAGGGCAGCTAGGTTGATGAAGAGGTAATCTCCTCTAGGGTCCCAACTTTTTTTTTTTTTTTTTGCTGCTTAGTTTTGTCTACCAGACTCCTTGATGTGCAAGAACAGGATACAACCTTCCAAATGTTCTGCAGTGAAAACAGCAGGTTCCAGCCTTCAGTGGAAATTCAGAGCAGCCCCAAAATAAATAATAAAAACAAAACCTATACTCTTGTAGGACTTCACATTTTCAAAGCTGTTTTGCACATGTGCTGTTGCATGGCAACCTGAGCTGCTTGAGAGGAGGCAGTTGCAAATGTGATGGTGAATGGAGGATGTCTCTGATAAAATTGGAAATCGCAAAATTTATCAAAATTGTTACACTGACGCACAATATCCATCATCTGTTATTCCTCATCCAAATGCAAATCACTACACTAGTTCACAGAATATTCTGAAGCCCTATTACAAAATATGCAAATATCTTGACCACACTGTAACTTCTACAAACATCTTTTTAATGTGGTCTGGTCAGCACAATGCCAAAAAGGAATAGTAATCCTCTCTGCAAAAATTCATCTTTCTCAGATAAACCGGCGTTTAATCACTGTAAATGACAAAATGAACCACAGAGGCATAAATTAAGTAAACTTATTGCTAAAAACTTGGATTTTGCATTGCATTTTATTTTACTTTTGGCAGCTTGAAGAGTTGCTCAGCCTAGAAATTTGTGGCTACCTTGAAAATAAATTGGTTCCAACATGATTGCCCAGTCTCGGTCCATTTGCTCCTTCTGTACCACCTAACTCCCTTTGCAAGAAAAAATAATTTTTAAGATAAAATCATTGTTGAATGTCCACTGTTTAAAAGTAAAAGTTTTTTATGTTAATAAAAAAAACTTTGCTAAAATGAATAATGAAACTTTAATCTGTTATCTTGATCTGCGTGGGTAGTTACACAGGTAATTACATATGCAAAACAGTCATTGAGCTGTCCTCTTAACTTTAGCATGCTTTACATACTTTTCTATATAGGTGTATATCACAGGCTGGCAAACTACATTCCCCAGGCCAAATCCAGCCAGCTGCCTGGTTTTGTAGATTATGTGTTGTCTATGGCTGCCCTCTTTCTAAGATGGCAGAGTTGAGTCATTGCAACAAAAAATGAATGTCCAGCAAAGCCTATAATATTTCCTATTTGGTCCTTACAGAAACAGTTTGCTGACACCTAGTATATAATCCCTCAATGAAAATAAAATAAAATATCAACTATTAATTTGAGATTTTTAAAACTCAGACTGTGTATCCGGTGTTCTTAAATCCACATAGATGCACAAATTTCAGTGAAATACAGAAACATATGTCATCTCATAAAAATATTGGGGTGTTTGTCCAGAAGGCTGATAAAGAGGATGAATGTAAATATCTTGCTACTTCTTGAAAGAAACACCTCCTTGTTCAAGGCTCATTTCAAGAAAAATGATGACTTTTTTGTAACTAGATAATTAATACCAATCACAGAAAGTAATCGACTTCCAACTAAAATACACTGTCTTGCGCATGTTCTCTCTCTCTCCCTCCCTCCTTCCCCCCCGCCCCAAACACACACACACAAACACACTTTTGCAAATTTCCTCATGGATCCCACCCAACTGATTCAATAAGTATGTATTGAACACCACTAGATGCCAGGTACTCTGTTAAATCCAAAGCAGAACAAGCCATGGTCCCTGTCCTGGCTAGCCTTGCAGTCCAATGGAAGCAGCGGGCATGGGACAAATGATTAGAGTCCCATGTGGTAAGCACTGGAAGAAGAATGTCTGTAAAATATTAAAACATTTTGGCAGCAAAGTGCGTGGAGTGACCAGCTGAAGAAGTTGGGGAAGACTTGAGGAAGGGTCATTTGGTTTGGGCTTTGAAGTCTAAGTAGGAGTTGTTTCCAGTGAAGAAGGGAAGAAAGGGCATTTTAAGCAGCAGGAACAGCCCGTGCAGTGAAGTGAAACAAACATGGCAGGCCCAGGGGCCTGCAAGTCATGAGGGCTGGAGTGCAGGGGGAACATAACGGGACAAGCTGGGGAAAGTGGGCTGGGGTCAGGCTGTGTGCCATACTAAGGTGCTTTATCTTGAAGGGTGGGGGCTATGGGCATTTGTTCAGCAGAGAAACGGCATGCTTCTATTTCTACTCTAAGATGACAATGTCGGAGGGGGTGTGGAGGGGGGATAAGGGGGAGGTGGCGAGAGACCAAAAACAGCCTTTTCTCAGGTGCATCAGCGTATGTCCCAGGCCCATGGAAGGAACAGGGCCTCCATAAAGGAAAGATGTCCCAGCGCCTGAGGGAACCAAAGAAAGTATCCACATGAACTACTAGCTGGAAAGCACAGCACAGTCCAAGAGTGCCAATTTCACTTCATAAGGGGCAAAAGCCCTGCCCCTTTCTATTGTTGCTTGTGTGCTGGAAAATCTCCAGAACCCGAAGAGCCCATGGAAATGGCAACAAAAGTATACAGAAACGCCACAGTTACCCACTTCTGCAATCATGGTCAAAAAAGAATGAAGACTCTGTTTCCCAACCCAGAAACACTGATTATGACATACAATATCCCGATCACAGCCCAGACAGCTCCAACTTTGTGGAATGCCTGCTCCGTCAGCTCTCCCTTCAGAAATGCCTCCTCATTATAGAATTCTTGCAAAAGTGAAATAATTCCAGCTACTGTTTTTCCCATAAAAGGGACCACTGTGCTTCTGCTACTTTCCCCAGCGTGTTTCTGTAGGTGGCCATTTCTACAACAAAGGAAGTTCAAGGATTCCAACAGATTTCCACTGTTACAGCCCAAAAATTTGAGGTTTTTTTTCAAGGAAGTCCCCCCTGCCGAGCAATTATGCCTGAATTCAAGACCGACTCTTTCTTACCAAAGCTGTGGGGAAACGAGGGCAGAAGGGCAAGGGGGTAAGGAACTGGGGGAGGGAAGAGGAGAAGATAAGGGACTAAAGCAATCAGGGCACTCAATCAGAAGTAAATGGTTACAACCCGCCATTTGATACCATGGAGACTCGGGAAGGGAAGGGGGAGAAAAGCCGGGTCCAGGACTGATTCATTCCCCACTCCTACCCTTGGCTGGTTTTCACTCAGATGAATCAATACACTTAGGAAAAAAAAGGGGGGCATGAGGACCACATGCAGACTACACCATGCCCCAGGGAACATGCTCAGAAGGTTCTGGAAGGAGTCAGGCAGAGCTGCCGTGGCCAGCAGGAGCATTTGCTTGTTCACAGTGTGGTCTAACGATCTGCACACTGCTCAGCCAGCCCCGGCGAGGTCCCCGCCCCCCACCACAACATGAGGTCCCATGACCTCCCCAGGGTAGGGCAGGCCCACTCCCAGGATGCCAGGGCTGCCCGGCAGTGTTGCCAAGGGCAACGGGGAACTGCCGCCTCATCATTTTCCCTCCTTCCTGTCTGTCCTCCATTCCCGGAGGGTCTGAGAGTGAAGGGCACTCCAAAGCCTCCTGGGTGAGAGCCTTGCTGCTCTGCTTTCTCTTTCTGTCTATCTGTCTGTCTGTCTGTCTCGCTCACTCTCTCTCTGCAGACTTGCAGTCACAAATCTAGCAGGACATGCATTCATAATGCGTGTTGTGTGTGTGTGTGTGTGTGTGTGTGTGTGTGTGTGTGTGTGTGTGTGTGTGTGTGTGTGTGTCTGTCTGTCTGTCTGTCTGTCTGTCTGTCTGTCTGTCTGTCTGTCGGTCTGTCTTGCCTACCCTAAAGTGAAAACATCATAAGGTGAGAAAAGTTCTTATTTCCCTTTGCCCCCTCGGCTAAAACTGCCAAGGCCTCAGGCCCTCGGGCACCCACCACCTCCCAGGTCCCATTGGAGACTTTTCACGAAATCCACTTGGATGCCATGTTGTTGCCACAGCTGATGATCACACCGCCAGTAACCTTTCAGAGGCCCAGTCTAAAAGGAGGCATTCTTTTAAATGCATTGCCCAATTATTTCACCGAGGGGGAAAACATCATGAAATCAAAACCTTGAAAGCCCACATATTTTTAAAAGCAAATTGCACATGAAAGTACACGATGGCAGATTATTAAGATGACTGAAATATCACTCTAACATTTATGAATGCACATGGATTCATTTGTGTCATCTCCCCCTCGGGTGATTTTTATATCTTTGTTTGCTGCTGCCTTGTACTAAGGTTTCACTCATCTAACAAAGAAGCAGACTACAGTTAAGAGAAGGCAGATGGTTTGGTTAGATGCTGCAACCAATTCAATGGAAGGCAATGAGTGAAAGAAAATTCTGTGGACACTGCCTGGGCCAGTCCTCCTAATAAAACCTAGCTGATTTCTGGAAGAAGCAGCCCACACCTCACATGGTGCTAAAATTTTTAAAAACATGGTACAGTCATTTGGTGTGTCTTTCCGTGGTTGATGTATAGAAATGGGGTTCATCCAAATGAAACCAGTAGATCAATAAAAAATTAAGAGAATTTTTCTTCAGACCTCCCCACATCAGAAACTGTCTATATTTGTTGGAATTTTGCTAAGCTATGCACCCTCCCCGGTTGAAGGGATTATTCTGTTTCCATATGGTTTCTGAGTATTAGGGGAGTACCTCAAAAAGGTCTATGTTGACTTCTTTTTATTTTTTTGATGAGTTGGGCGTGCCTCGTGCTGCCTTTCAAAGCTAATACGGTTTCTACTATGGCAGGGAGTGGGGAGGGGCAGAACATCTCTTCTTGTAGGTAGATAAACTTGAGAAAAGTCTTTGGAACCATGAAATGTCAGTTCCTAGAAATAAAATGTAAATGATATCAGCATATTTTCATTAGAACTTCTAAAGTTATGTGGCCACTGTGATTTAGCTAAATGACTAACTTTATAACTTAAATTCTTCCTAATTAAGAGAGATCAGTTATTTCCTAGAAGAAAAATAGAAAGGAAAGATCTATTCAGCCTGAGAGTTAGAAGATAAGATCTGCAGCCTGAATCTCTATAAGACAGAGCTTCTTGAAAGGCCAAAATTCTTGTTTGATTGCTTGTCTGTTATAAGAAAGTGTTTCTGTATGCTGATTCAACAGGTATCCAAAGCAGAGGAGTAATTTTTTTCTGTACTTTTCAGCTCTATTGGGTCCAACTTTTGAAACTGTCTATCATTTCAACTTTTCCAGTGTAAAAGGATTAATAAAGAGTGATAGTTCCCCTGAGGAAAAACAGGTGAGTAGATAGTACGAGCCAGATTTATCATCCCAATAAATCCATTTATCAAAACAAGCAGTCTTCTCCTTTGGAAAGGCATGTTTCTCTCCTCTTACTGGACAAATGACTACAGGTTTTTTGTTTTGTTTTGTTTTGCTTTTTTGTCTGAGAAGAAAGAAAAGTATTTGAATAGAGTCTGAAAAGATTGATCAATTTGACCAAGCCTGCGGTTTCATTTCAACTACTGCCTGGTTTAACATTGTCTAATGACATCAATAGAGAATGACTCATCACAAAAGCAACTTGGAGAGTCCACATTTTATAAAAGCCCCTGTGAATAGCATCGTCACCACTACAGAGTATTAATTAAGCAACCCATATGAGCATGATGCAATGATCTTGAGTGGGGGAAAAACAACGACAACACCATGTAAACTTTAGCTGGATAAGTAGCCTCAACCCCAGAAAGAAGTGGAATATTTATTTTGAAAACGGAGGATATTTATTTATTTAATGTAAGACAATATTACGGACACGAGAATTTCTTTAAACAGATCTATAAAGGCATATAGACAGCCTCATTCTTATGTGTGTGTGTATGCACTAAATATACAAGTGTTCACGTATTCAATAAGGTGCCTTATATGAATTGTTTTTCAATGAAGCTACAGTTTAGTGGCTTCATATTTAAGACCAGGAGTTGACAAACTAGAGCCCGCAGGTCAAATCGGCCCTCCACCTGTTTTCATAAATAAAGTTTTATTGGCACACAGTCATGCTCACTCATTTACATATTGCCCATGGCTGCTTTCATACTACAACAGCAGAACCATGTAGTTGCAACAGAGACTGTAGGGCCTTCAATGGCCAAAATATTTACTTTCTGGACCTGTTCACAAAAAGTTTTCCAGTCACTGATTAAGACAATGAATAACTTCTAACAGACTTAAGTCAGCATGCACACATTGTGCAGGTTTGATTCAGCAAGTTCTAGCCTTTTTTTTTCCTTCGAAGTACCAGAAAGCGTTAAATCTCATGACACACTAAGGAATCAGATAACAGCACCTTTTGAGACAGTGTAATTGTTACCTTTTGATTTGAAACTCAATCTCCTTGGAAATGTTTGTGAGCTATGAAAACTTGTTCTTGATTTGGTGATATGATACATTGATATTATTTAAATATAAAATATGTATTCTAAATAAATACATGTATTTAAGCATATAAATATCATAGAAATGGAACTACACAAATATTACTCATCCATATTTTAAGAGTTTCCTATACACGTAAGATTTTTCTCACTATTTCATATGAACAGATACACTGAATGCCATTACTACATTTACCAGCATTCCTTATCATTTCCTTCGATTTCATCGCAAATTTCAGAGACCGATATAACAAAGGGCAGCAGATAATCCATCTGAAATTTCCTGTTACCAAAAACATTATGAAGCTACATGTAATTCTAATACCGTTGTGAAATACATTTCCCACCTCCGTCATTCCTGGGCAGCTTAGTTTCTTGGCTGCTATGACAAATACCATGCAATGGGTTGGGTTAAACAACGGGAATGTATTGGCTCACGGTTTTGAAGTCAGGAGACCAAAACTGAGGCATCAGCAAGGGGATGCTTTCTCCCCCAAGGTCTTTAACATTCTGGTGCTAGCAGTGATCTTTTGGGTTCCTTGGCTAGCATCCCTGCCTTGCATCACAAGGCAATATCCTCTCCTTTCTCTTCTGAGTTCTGCTGACTTCCAAATTCCAGAAACTTCTGGCTCTCAGCCCCTCCCTGTGTCATTCTCATTTTATAAGGCTCCCAGTAACATGGATTAAGGCACATCCTGAATCAGTTGGCCACATCTTCACTAAAAGTAACATCTTCAAAAGGTCCTATTTACAATGGGGGCACACACACAGAAATGGGAATAAGATTCAGAAAAATGTGCTTTTCCAGGGTATGGAGTTCATTCTACCACACTGGGTATAGCAACCATCTACCCTTTACAAGATGAGATTACCCTATTTCAAAAGATTGCTTGTTCTTGTTTCTCATGTAGAAAACTAAAGCTATGTTTGTAAGTGTGTGTTGGGGCGAATATAAACATGGGGTGGGCAGCTAAAGAGAGGAAGATGTTTCAGAATATGGCCACAGGTTATTCCACATTAACCAGATATATTTCAAGGAATAATACAATTTTTCCCTATTTCTAAGTCCAATAATTGTGATTTTTCATATGGAACTTATTAATTATCCCTATGTGACATGAAGTTGTCTTCTTTAAAAAACATCTAAATTTAAGGCCTTTTTGCTGTTGGAGGCTAAGGATTGAGCAACATACATCTCATGACCATCATCTCCTGCCAAAACCATGCTTGGAAGATGACATGCACCATGCTGAAGCATGGTAGGGTGGTGTGCCAGTTTGAATGTATTGTGTTCCCCAAACGCCATTATCTTTGATGTAATCTTGTGTGGGCAGACATTATCTGTGTTGATTAGATTGTAATTCTTTCAGTGTTTCTTTGGAATGTACCCCACCCAGCTGTGGGTTATGACTCTGATTGGATAATTTCCATGGAGGTGTGGCCCTACCCATTCAGGGTGGGCCTTGATCAGTGGAGCCATATAAATGAGCTGACTCAAAGAAAAGGAACTCAGTGCAGCTGTGAGTGATGTTCTGAAGAGGAGCAAGCTTGCTAGAGAGGAAAGTCCTGGGAGAAAGCCGTTTTGAGGCCGGAGCTTTGGAGCAGACACCAGCCACGTGCCTTCCCAGAGAACAGAGGTTTTCCGGACGCCATTGGCCATCCTCCAGTGAAGGTACCCGATTACTGGTGTGTTACGTTGGACGCTTTATGGCCATAAGACTGTAACTGTGTAGCCAAATAAACCCCCTTTTTATAAAAGCCAGTCCATCTCTGGTGTTTTGCATTTCGCAGCATTAGCAAACTAGAACAGGTGGCAGTGATTGGGTTGTACCCTATGTAGATGCACACTGTCCCATGTGCATCAAGGGTACAAGACCTCAATCTGTGGCTCATCAACATAGAGCAGATCTCATTTGTTGGAGCCAGGAGGCCTCATTACGCTCTGTTATTCAACACAGCTTATTCCTTTGATCAATGTGCATATCTTAACTCCCCTTGTGAAGAAAAATGATAGCCAAATAAGAAGTCTGTATTACTAGCCTTTATTTTATAGACAAGATTTCTAAGGTTACAGTAAGTAGAAAGAAAATATATTGCCCTGGTTTTGCCAACCCATTCTGGAACATATTAGGCCTGTTGAAATGATTATGCAAAATGAATAAGCGAAAATCACTCAATCGTTCCCTTGAAATCACATTGGAAACTTTGGCTTGGGGTAACATTTTCACAACACTTAGCGAAAATCACCATCTCCTGGGAAAATGTTAACTTGCCATTGCTTAATTTAGGATTCAAAAATATCCTTCATGTCTGTGCTGGTTTGGATATATGATGGCCCCCAAAACACCATTATCTTTGATGCAGTCTTGTGGAATCAGACGTATTAGTGTTGATTAGGTTGGGACCTTTGGATTCGGTCATTTCCATGGAGATGTGACCCATCCAACAGTGGGTGATAACTCTGATTAGATCATTTTCATGGAGGTGTGGCCCCACCCATTCAGCATGGGCCTTGATTAGTTCACTGGAACCCTATAAAGCTCAGATAGAAGGAGCTCACTGCTAGCTACAGCTGAGAGACACATTTTGAAGATGACTGTTGGCAGCTGACAACTGACATTTTGGAGAAAGCCATTTTGAAACCAGAACTCCGGAGCAGACACCAGCCACATGCCTTCCCAGTTAACAGAGGTTTTCCAGACACCATTGGCCATTCTCCAGTGAAGGTACCCTGTTGTTGATGGACACTTTATGGCCTTAGGACTGTAACTTTGTAACCAAATAAACCCCTTTATAAAAGCCACTCCATTTCTGGTATTTTGCATAATGGGCAGCATTAGCAAACCAGAACAATGTCTTTAACACTACTTTTAACTATATCATTTTTCTTTCTAGGTTCCCCTGCCCACACCACACTACTTCTAGATTTCACACAAAGACAATTATGATTTGGTAGCTCCTTCCAATTGATTCATAATGGGAGAACTGGAGGATATAGCCCAAGTGGCAGAAATTCCCTTCAACTAAGCAATGGCATTTTTGCCTTTTGATGCAAAGTCAAAATTTGGGAGCAAGGAAGAGGTGTGATATGGTGTGTAAAATGGGAGAGAATTAAGTTAATCACAACTGATCATGGGTTTATTTGAGATTTTTCCAAGAAAGTTCCACCATAAGTAATTTAAACAAGGGTAGCCATTTTGAAACTAATGGCAGTAAAGGCCTGTGTATTTAGAAGGCCCAGGAAGGGGAAGGAAAAGGAAAAGTGTCAGGAGAAGCATGGATTTCCTTACTCACTGGTGATCAACGGTCCGTCTTTAAAAAAAAAAAAAAAAAAAGCAGAGTTGCTTTCTGAAAGGTCAGCCTGATCTCCTTTCCATGCTGTTGCTGAAAGCCTGTCCGACCTTTATCTGGGCAGATAATGAACTAGTTGTTATCTCAACGGAAGGTCCTGACTCTTTCTACGCTCCCCATCATCATCTCACTATGCTTAATTCAATCTGTGTTTATGCAGCTCAGACGTAATCCCACCAGATTCAGGCACCCCCTTTGCAGACAGCCACACTGTGGCTAGCGTGAGTCGGGATCACTTGCAGGAGGATGGGGAGAAAGCTTTATCATTACAAGGAGACCACCCTCAGATACAGCCATTTTTTCCAATGTTTTGGCATGCTCCGGGGTTTTCATTTCTCAGTGGCTCTGAGATAAGCCACCCGGAGAGCTTTTAATTGTTTCTTTGAGGCTATTGTTATTTATACTAAAGGGATGCTTGAAAGGCAACTGTCATGATCTCAGTAAAAACGGTTTCATTCTCTGCATCTCATTCTAAGTACAGAAGTTCTCAGCTGTGCAAGAAACCCTCGAGTTAGAGCTGTTTCGTAAACACCCTTTTTTTAAAACAAAAAAAGGTAATCATGACGTCAATGAAACTTCTCATTTACTCCACAAATTTTGCTCAAGTTCCAACTATGTTTACCCAGGCCTCATTATTAGCCCATTATGGGACTGATCCGTGCTATGTGCCAAATACTTCTACTCTCCTCCTTCTGGAGACTGAGTAAGACTGTTTCACTCACCTCCTTGCCACTGGGTGTGGCCAGGTGACATGCTTCAGATGATGGAGGCTGAGTAGCAGCAGCATGTGGTGCTTCCAAGGGAAAACTTTAAGAGCCAGTGTGCAATTTGCTATGTTCCTCTTGGTGACGTGTGTGTAGAGATGAAGCCTACACCAACAACTACAACCAGCAGAGCACCCCGTCACCCTCCTTAGCCATGGAGTGCAGGGGAGGAATAAACATTGGTCAGATGGCCCCGCTGAGATTTAGGGGATGCTGATTATCACAGCACAACCCAGCTTATCTGGACTTCCATATTCTTTTACTACTGCTGCTCTGTCTCCAGAACATGAGTGTCTGTGCAATGGGCACACTTGGGAGAATTCCCCTGGAATCCAAGAAAAAGCGTCAGAGTGGAAGGCAAGGGTGAGAGTATGGTAAAAGCCATTTTAGATCAACCTTAGATTTTCAATAAATGCTGCCACCTGAGTCCTTTAGGACCCTTCATCCCTGGTACTATGCTTCTTTCCATGAATACTCTAGTACTCTCTTCATTTTAATTTTTCATCACCTTTGTCTTGATCAGGAAACTCCAGATGCTACAATGGACATCAAATACCCAGGGGCCAGTCAAATGGGCATGCATTGATATGTGTTGGTGATTACCTGAAAGAAACTTCTCTCAGGACTAAGACATTAGGATGAAAAGGGAATGTATCCTGAGGAAGGGGGAGGACAAATCAGAAGGAGGGATCTAAACAGTCATTGACAGATGGGTAGCAGTCCTGCGGGAGCTCAATGAATATGCATTTTGTACCAGGCACCGTGAATGGGGCTGTTGACATGAAGGCAAAGGACCCATGGGCCCTGACTCCACAGAACTCAAAATCTAATGGAAAATACATGAAACTGGCACTTCAATACCACCTCCATTTGCTGAGTACCCACCCTTTGCTATTAAGCCCTTTGCTGGGAGTTGAACGGGGCAATAAATTATTATTGACCATCTGGTCATTCCACACAGAAGTTTCTATGCTTCTTACTAATGAACAGAATCAAGAATCACGGACGGCATGGCCTGTCTACACATGGCAGCCACGTTGTCTTCAGGGTGTGGCCATCTCCTCACTCAGGTGACCGTACCCTAGACGATGCTGAAACAAGTCTTACCAGTATGGTGACTTGGAAACAGCGGGGGCTTGCTAATGATGAACCAGTAATAGCCACAATGTCAGCTCCACCAGGCAAATGTTTGGCTTTCATAAAAGGCTATAAGATAACATTTCTGAATGTACAATTCAGAGCAAGTGGTGGTCGCACAGCACCATGTCTGAATGAAGCACCCTGCTCGGCTCTCATGAATAGCCACAGAAGCAGGTTGGAATTTTTACCTGGAGAGTGGTGAAAACAACCCCACAGAAAAAGCAACGTCCACCCTCCTCAGAGAGCACTTGCTTTCCAGGGCCTCTTCTAAAATCTGATGGATCAAACATCATTTCTCCACGTTGTTCCTACTCCAGGGACCTTCGGCCAATCATAAATGATCTGGTAACTTCTCTATTGGAGGAAAAACCAGGTTATCCTCCCTAAGATGGATAGTGCAGATGGCATGCAAAATGTTTATGCTTTTTATCATTATTAGGGAAAAAGAGAAACTGGAGAAAGCCTTCAAAATACTGTTTATAGGGCTATGACGGGAGAGCCAAAAAGGAGAACAGAAAGCAGCGTTTAACAAACAACAGTCTTAGCCAGAGAGGAAACACTACAATCTCCCCATAACTCTGGAGGTACTGCATTAATCTTCTAATGTGGAAAGGGATTTGCCAAGACAGATACCAACACAGATACTATGAGATGGCAGTCATGCTCGGCTTCCGAAAACACAATGCATGGGAGGCGATGCCAGGAGATGTGGGTTCCCAGGGTACCCAAGCAGGGGCAGGGCAAGGCGAAGAACTGACGTTACCCCGTCTCTCCTCTACCAGGACACTTTCTTTGTGAAATCCTACTTTAGGATCTGTGGGGTTAAGGAACTCATCTTGACCCGCTTTGCCCCTTGCTACAACCCACGCCCTGCCCCCTCTGTGACAGCAAAACCCATACTCCAGACTGTGAGGGACCTAGGAGAATATAACCTTGGTCTTTAATTAGGAAAGACAGCAAGGTAATGTCGGCTTTCTGTCTGAGCAAGGCTGAGAGAGAGCCTTGACGACTCCTGGGGATGCAACACTAACACTTGGCTGCCACATGCACGCAAACATTTATTAAAACGTCCCAGCCCTGTGGTGTTTTTGTTTGGTTTTCTTTTAATGAAAAAGAGTCCCCTGGCACAGCCCCATCTAGACACTGTTGTAATAAACTGGGATGGGGGCGCTACAACTTGGGAAACGTTTCAACCATCTTTGGTTTTCACCGCCAACACTCAGAAGGGACCCTGGGAGGTCATAGATCCACAGCGCACAGAGATATAAACATAGGGGAAGATTTGGGTGTGGCTTCTTGGAGACCTGCTTGTTTAGACAGGAAAATAAATGGCCAGCGTTGAGAGGTAAGGTCAGTCACCAGACATGTTTTCCAGTCTCACTAATTGCACACTAACTGAGAAACCAGTTGCAGATTCCAGTGGGGGTGGGAGGGCAAGAGAGGGAGAGCAGCCACGTGATCTTGGGAAAGTCATGAGCTACTCAGCACCTCAGTTTTCTCATCTGTAAAGCAGACATAATAATCCTTGGCCCTCTTATCTCATCCTGCTGCTATGAACACAAAATGAGCTAAGGTGTGGGAAAGTGCTTTTGAAAATTCAACAGAGCCACCCACAGGCAAAAAGTTATTATATTCCCGTTCATCCAGAGGTTGAGGCTTTGGAGGCACATTTTCTATCCAAATGACTGATTGGTGAGTGCTAGCTATCATCATGCAGACCTGTCACTTCTTCCTGCCCACGAGGGAAATGAGTTTTCTGCCACCTGTCAGGAAATGGGCTGTGGGAGAAGCCATCAGTCAGAGAGAGCATGGCCTGAGGGACGCCCTGACCATGGCACGGAGAGTGGACACATCACGTGTGCTTCACTCACCTGTTCCCTGCTGGGCAGGAGAGTGACAGGCAGCCAGGTGGCACACATGGGGATGCCACACACTTCTTCCCTAGACCTAGGAGCTACATGTGAGGAAAGCTGACGCCATCACATTCGACAAAATCAAAGAGGCAATTGTCCCTCCTCCTCTCTGTCACCTCCTCCTCTATCCCCTCTGAGAAAGGAAATTTTAGTATTAATAAAAATCTCTTTCTGTGAAGGACATGAAGTGTAGCACCTCACCTTCTGGGGGCCAAAATCCCTGATGGTGCTGTCTGCCTCTCTGCCCCAGGCTGTAACATTGCCAAAATACCCAGGACCCAGAAATCAGCTGGGCTGTTTTTCTGTGGCTTGTCACCACATATGACCCCTAATGATTCAATTAACCACTGAAGAGTCAAGATGGAGCCTAGCATACCACGTTCACTCACTCCACAAATATTTATTTGGTTCCTGCCACGTGCCAGGTCAGCATTGGTGTGGCAGAGGCCAGCTACTTGCTCACCAAGCCTTCTCAGAGCCGGATGACATTTATCGGCATATCCTGCAGCTACATATGGCCATGCAACTGACTTCTGGCCAATGGAATATGGATGGAAAAGCTTACCACTTTCAGGCATGACCCAGCAAAACCCTCATATAAGATTCGCCGTTCTCTCTTCCCCCATCTGCCTGCCATTTGGTGGCTGGGAAAGAGACACCAGCCAGAGAAAATGAGGGAGCCACAAGATGCAAGTGGCCTAGATTGCTGAGTCACCCCATGGAAGGCCAGCTACTGAACAGCCATATTGAATTGTCACATAAGCAAGAAATAAAACTTCCATTAAAGTCAGCCCCCAAGATGGTCAGGGCTTTCTGTCACAGCAATCAGCCTACCTTGACTTACACAACTGGGAATACAGTGGGGAATAAGACATGATCCCTGGTCTTAGGAAGTTTTCAGTTGAGTGGAGGAGCACAAAAATACACAGATAATTACACTAGAATGAGATCATTGCCGTGGAGAGGCAGACAGAGAGTGCTGGGGGCTCAGGCAGAGAGTGAGGGGCTCAGTCAGGAAGGCTGCCAGCAAAAACAGGCATCAAGGTCATGACCAGAGGAAGCTGTGGGAGCTAGAGAGCTTGGCATGCAAGAGGAACTGCAAGAAAAGGAGAGGCTGAGCCTACTCATAATTGTGCCTAAGAGTCACCCCCAGAGAACCTTTTTTGTTGCTCAGATGTGGCCTCTCTCTCTCTCTAAGCCAACACGGCAGGTGAACTCACTGCCCTCCCCCCTACGTGGGATGTTACTCCCAGGGGAGTAAATCTCCCTGGCAACGTGGAATATGAATCCCAGGGTTGAACTTGGACCCAGCATCATGGGATTGAGAAAATCTTCTTGACCGAAAGGGGGATGCAAGATGAAGCAAAACAGTTTCAGTGGCTGAGAGATTCCAAATGGAGTCGAGAGGTCACTCTGGACATAACTCTTATGTGTTATACAGATATCCTTTTTTAGTTTTTAGTTTATTTGAATCGTTAGAAGGAAATATCTGAAACTGTTGAACTGCAAACCAGTATCCTTGATTCTTGAAAGTGAGTGTATAACCATATAGCTTATATGGTGTGACTGTGTGATTGTGGAAGCCTTATGGCTCACACTCCCTTTACTCAGTGTATGGAGAAATGAGTAGAAAATGGGGACACAAAGTAAATGAATAATATGGGAGAGGAGGGATATGGGATGTTTGGGGTATTCTTTTTACTTTTATTTTTATTCTTATTTTATTTTTGGAGTAATGAAAATGTTCAAAAATTGGTTGTTGTGGTCAATGTACAACTCTATGGATACTGTGAACAATTCTTTTACACTTTGGATGATTGTATGGTATGTGAATATATTTCAGTAAAAAGAAACAAAACAAAAACAAACAAAACAAAACAAACAAAAAAACAACAATAAAAAGAGGAACCACAAGAATCTTAGAAATGGAGCCCAGGCAATGAGTCTAGAGAAGCAGAAAGAGAGAAGAGACTGGCGAGAGACTGGGAAAAGACATCTATGTTCTTGACGTCATCATAAGAGCAATAGGGAGCCATGGGAGAATGTGAACTAGGGAGTGATGTGATTGGACTGGTGCTTCTGCAAGATTCACTCTGCTGGAGCATAAAGAGTGGATTAAGAGAAAGCAAGACGAAGCAGGCATGACTGCCACTTGGAAACCTCTCTCATTCACCAACATAGTGGAGCAGACCCCTGGGCACTGATGCCAGTTCAGATCCCACCCATTTACCCTGCACCTTGGCCATTGCCATTTGGACCACCTCCTCTGAGGACCCGCACTCAACAGAATCGCTTCCCCCTGGCCACAGTGCTTCCCCTTCCTGGTTGACACCCTCTTCTTGCCAACCTGTCCTCAAGGTCCCAGCACACCTTTCAGCAAAACCCACAGGGGAACAGGACACAAAGGAGGAAGCTGTAGTCTTCAGTCTTACACTCTCCATAAACAATGCTCATTAAACATCCAGCATTATACCAAGAGACAAGCGCCTTTGAAAATAAGGACAGGCCAGTGGGGTGATTTTTTACTACAGCATTAGCAGCCAGACACAGACAGTCTATCCAAAAGACAGGCAGCAGTTGTCTAGAAGAGAAGGTACAATCACTACAGAAATGTCACAAAAAATAGCCAGACCTGTCAAGGCAGCCCTGAAAAATTATGAAGATGGTAACAGCAGCGGAGAGGGGCCAAGGATTTCAGCCTGAGGGAACTGCCCAGTGGAGCTGGCTCCCGAGCAGAACTCAAGATGCAAGGGCACAACTCGGGCCCCTGGGCCCAAAGGAACAGATGTGGCAGGGAGGGAAGGACACTGAGATAGAGGGAGCCAAGAAGAAAGAAAATCAAGAAGGGCCTGAGGCAGATTTCTATTTAAAGCACAACCTTAAAAGGAAGACATCTTATTTTTATTCAGCCCATGTCCAAGTGCAAAGAAACAACAGTTTATTTCCAATATGTCTCTTGCCCCCCTTTTAATGACAACATGGACAGCCTGACGACATTTGTCATTGCTTGAGTGAGATGCTAAAGGGTCCCAGGCTGCCCTGGTCTTTATTTCCCCCCCTAAGGCATTGCTGATGGAGGCTGGGCTACTGTCACCACCAGGAATGTCCCACCCAGCAGGACCTTCAACCGGAGAAGGTTCCACCCAGAACAGTGGGAGGAAGTGAGCAGCCCTGTGTCAGCAGCGACCACAAATGCTTACCTCCTCAAGCTGGGCTTAGGGACCACCATCCTTCTCCTTGTCCTTGGTCAGCCCCTGGAGCAGAGGCTGCTGAATGGCTGTTGGGCAAACTCATTTCCCTTTTCCTCCTGGACACAACTCGACTCTCTTCTCCTGCAGCTCACATGTGGCCGTGTGACTGAGTTCTGGCCAATAGGATAAAAGTGAGATGTGGCAAGTCACCTCCAGGCCTGTACTGTAAAACCTTCCCATGGTCAATCCTCTACTCTCTTTCCTCATCCAGCAGCTGACTGGAGAGGATGCCAAAGACTTAGAAGAGGACAGAGTGAAAAGATAGAAAGAACCTGGGTCCCTGAGTCACCATTTGGAGGACAGCCACTGAGGATAGTCAACTGACCAGTATCAGATTATTATATGAGAAATAAACATTTATTGTGTTCAGCCACTGAAAGTCAGGGGCTGCTTGTTATGGCAGCTAGCCTAACATGACTAGTACAGCCCTCTCTCTCCCATTCTTTTGAGTGAGGATTCCAAATACTCAACATTTTTCTTAAGTTTCCTAACATCCATGCCCTACTCATTGCAGAGGATCTCACAATCTTTTTTTTTTTTGCTTTAACAGCTTCATTGAGATATAATTCACATGCTATAAAATTCACCCTTTCAAAATGTACAGTTCAGTGGTTTTTAGTATATTCACAGAGTTGCCCAAACATCACCACAATCAATTTTAGAACATTTTCATCATCCCTAAAAGAAGTCCCATATCCATTAGCAGTCACTCCTTCCCCTAAGTGCTGGGTAACCACTGATCTTTCTGTTTACAAATTTGCCTGTTCTGGACATTTCATATCATTAAGGTCATACAATATGTGTTCCTATGTGATTGGCTTCTTTTACTTAGCATAATGTTCCAAAGGTTCATCCATGTCATAGTACGTTATCAGTAATCCATTCTTTTTTATTGCCGAATAACATTCCATTGTATGTATATATCACATTTTCTTTATCCATTCATCAATTGATAGACATTTGCATGGTTTTGACTATTTGGCTCTTATGAATACTGCTGCTATGAACTGCTGCTAGGTACAAGTTTTTTGTAGACATCTGTTTTCTTGGATTCCAAATGGCTACTTTGGAGTGGAACTGCTGGTCATATGGTAACTATGTTTTACAATGTGAGGAACTACCAAACTGTCTTACAAAGCTTCTTCACCATTTTACTTTCCCATCAGCAACATATGAAGCTTCTAATTTCTTTACATCAGTGCCAATATTTGTTATTGTCTGTCTTTTTTATTTTAGCCATCCTAGCATGTATGTAGTAGTATCTCATTGTGGGTTTGATTTGCATTTCCCTAATGATCAGTGATTTTAAATATCTTTTCATGTGCTTGTGGCCATCTGTATGTGTTCTTTGAAGAAATGTCTATTCAAATCCTTTGTGCATTTTTAAAATTGGATTATTTGTCTTTCTATTGTTGAGTTGTAAGAGTTCTTTATATATTCTGGATACAAAACCCTTCTCAGCACGTGGCTTGCAAATATTTCCTCCCATTTTATGGGTTGATTTTTCACTTTCTTGATGGTGTCCTTTGAAGCATAAAAGTTTTTAATTTCGATGAAGTCCTATTTATCTATTTTTTCTTTTGTGGCTTGTGCTTTTAGTGTCATATCTAAGAAACTATGGCCTAACCCAAGGCCAGGAAGATTTAGTCCAAGGTTTTTTCCTAAGAGTTTTTATAATTTTAGCTCTTACATTTAAATCTATGATCCATTTTGAGGTAATTTTGGTATACAGCATGAGGCAGGAGTGCATGTGGATATGCAGTTATCCCAGCATCATTTGTTGAAAAGACTATTTCTCCCCCATTGAATTGTCTTGGCACCCTTGTTCAAAAATCAATTGGATGTAAACATAAGGGTTTATGTTTGGACTCTCAATTCTATTCCATTGCTATTTATGACTATTCCTACGCCAGTGCCATGCTCTCTCGATTACTGTAGCTTTGAAGCAAGACTTGAAACTGGGAAGTGTGAGTCCTCTAACTTTGTTCTTCTTTTTCAAGATTGTTTTTGCTATTCTGGGTCCCTTACATTTCTGTATGAATTTGAGGATCAGCTTGTCAATTTCTGCAAAAAGCCAGCTGGAATTTTGATGGGAATTGCATTGAATCCATACATCGTTTTGGGGAGTACTGCCATCTTAACATCTTAGGTCTTCCGATGCAAGAATATGGAATGTCTTTCCATTTATTTAGGTCTTCTTTAATTTATTTCAGTGATGCTTGATAGTTTTCAATGTACAAGGCTTGTGCCTCTTTTGTTAAATTTGTTCCTGTCTTATTCTTTTGAGAGATAGTTTTACTCCTTTCCAATCGGGTATGCCTTTATTTATTCTTCTTACCTAATTGCTCTGGCTAAACCCTCCAGTACAACATTAAATAGAGGTGGCAACACCAACAAGGGGGAAAGAAATGAAATAAAATATAGTTTCAGTGGCTAAGAGATTTCAAATGTCTGGAGATTATTCTCATGCATTATATAGATACTCCTTTTTAGTTTCTACTGTATTAGAATAGCTAGAAGGGAATGCCTGAATCTGTTGAACTGTAATCCAATAGACTTGATCCTTGATGATGATTGTAAAACTATTTAGTTTTTATCGTGTGACCGTGTGACTGTGAAAAACTTGTTGTGGACACTCCCTTTATTCAGTCAATGGGCAGATGTGTAATAAAAAAAAGACAAAAATGTATATATAAATAATAGGGGGAGTTAAAGGATATAGGATGTTTTGGGTGTTCTTTTTTATTTTTATTTTTTCTTTATTTTGGAGTAATGAAAATGTTCTAAAATTGATTGTGGCGATGAATTGCATGACTATATGATGGTACTATGAGTCATTGGTTGTATACTTTGGATGGATTATATGGTATGTGAATATATCTCAGTAAAATTGCATTTTAAAAAAAGTACAAGTGGCAAGAATGGACAGCTTTGTTTTGCCACTGATCTTGGGCAAGTATTCATTCTTCCCCTATTAAGTATGATGTTGGCTGTGGGTTTTCATAGATGCCCTTTATCAGGCTGAGGAAGTTCCCTTCCATGCTTAGTTTGTTATGTGCTTTTAACATGAAAGGATGCTGATTTTTTTTTTTTTTTGAATGCTCTTCTGTATCCATTTAGATGATCATGTGGTCAGGCTTTCTTATTTCAGAGAAAATAATGACCACCGAGAAGAAATTCAATTTCCAGCCCCATCCCTACCACATTTCATTGCAATAATCTATTTACCTTTCTTCCTTCTCTGCCAGACTGTGAGTTACCTGAAGGTAGACACCCACTTTGGACAAATTTGCACAAATAAGTGCCTGATACATGAGTCACTCAATAAATATTTATGGCAATGACGAGGATGAATTCCTTTCTCTGAGGCAGTGAACAAAACCAGGGTGACCACGGAAAGGGCTGTGGGTGGAAAGATTATGACAGGGTGTAAAGCAAGGATGTTCTCAATGAACAGAGTCCCTTACCACAGGCAGTAACTACTGTCTGTCTCAAACACAAACAGTTTAGCAGCTCAAGTAAGTGAAAGCCCACATGGTATGTAGAAAGAGCCATGGCCACAGTCTTCTTGGAAAGATGGCTTTGGAATTAGATAGCATGCATTGTTCCTATGCCCAAATTAAGAAGTGAATACATGGCAATAGCACAGCACTGTTGTGGTAGATAGCCACGGGGTTAAAATGCTCCCCTCCCTTTACCCTCGTTCCTTGTAGCTCCCCAGTCAAGAAGAAGAGTCTATTTTTCACCCCTTGAATCTGAATTGAGTCTGAATCTAGGTCTCTTGGAATTTTCTTTGACCAGTCCCAACCCTATGCATCAAGAGACTCTGCACACTTCCCTACTCTGTTGGAACCCTGTTGATGATGAGAAACTCTAGGCTCAGTCATCTGGTCATCGGAGCCATCCCCCAGCCATCCTCCAGATGTGAGTAAGGCCATCTTAGACCAGTCAGTTCTCTGGTGACTTGCCAGCTGAGTCTGGCCCAAATTGCCAATGAATAGAGTTGTGGGATAAATCTATGGTAGTTGTTTAAAACCACTAAGATTTGTAGTTATTTGTTATACAGCAGAAGCTAACTGATACAGAGACAAGGTCCACAGAAGTTAGAAGACCAGGTCTTATTCTGGGATGTTCACTAAACAATTTTGCAACCTTGGGCAAATCGCTACCTTTTTGGGGTCTCAATTTTTAAACCTGAGGAACAAGGAAAGATAGTGGACTGATCCAGTGCTTTACATATATCATTAAACAGCCAAGGTCTATCCTCAAATGGCTACTAGAAACCTCCATATATGAAATAGATAGGAAAAAAAGGGGGGATTTCCTCTTGTTCTAGAGGGATCTAAACTCCATGCTCAGCTTTCCTCTTATTCCTCCCTCCCACCCTCACTTCCATGCCCTGTAATGGTACCCCAGGGATCAGTGAGTAAAGTCTGGAAAACATCATGCCATCCAATTTCTCTAAGGTCTCTTTTAGGCTAACGTTCCATGATTCTTGGCCTGAGGGGAAGACTTAGCTTTGCACAAATCAAGCCATGTTGGTCCCTCTCATAGCACTTTCCACACTGTGTGGCAATTGCTTGTCTACTTGTCTATCTGCTCCACTAGACTGTGAGGAAGTTAACTGTCTAGACTGCTCTTCTACCTTTTGGCATTCCTTCCCCACCCCCAGTGGTTTCCACATGCCCCTCAACACACGGCATCTGTTAAGAAATTATGTGAATGGATGATTGGATAGATGGATGAATGGATGGATGGTGGATGGATGGATGGATGGAGGAAAGAATGAATGAATGAATAAATGAATGACTGCATGAATGGATAATTATTGGATAATATATGAATAAACAAATGAGCATGTGAATAACCTGGACATATTATTCACAATATTTCAAAGATACAGTGAATTTATCCTTCTCCATGAGGAGAAAACCAGGGCTCCAAACCACATTTTCAGAATTGCCAGATCGCTCTCAGCAAAAAGTCTGAAACAACAGTAACTAAATTACTACTTATTAGAAAGCAACCCCAGTTATTTCTGCAGATTTCCTATCATTAATTCCTTTCAAGGGCAGGAAGTGTCTCCCTGCTTCTACTCTGAAAACACCAGCCAGTCTCTCCCCAACTCCTACCCAAATAACCACCCCACCCCCACCCTTGGCAGTCAGTGCACATGCCCAGAGATCTACTTGGGCTCTAAGTAAATAGAACCTCCTGTAGAAATCTGTCCCCTACTTTTTCACCAATGGTTTTCCCAGAAAAGAGCTAGGGAGAGCTCACTTCATATGCCACCCTCCGGTTGTGTAGCCATGCTGGGGGCTGTGGCTCCTGGGGCTGAGGGCAGGAAGCCCGTGGGGAAGTGCACTGGCACAAGTCAGGGATGCTTCCTGTCCTGCTCTGAAGCTTCTGCTTCCTGCTCTAAGATCTTAATGACTACCTTCCATGTAAAATTGTCATGAGCTTTAAAGGAGGCTAACTTCCCCAGTAGTACCATAAGCCAAGATAATCTGTCCAGAAAGAAGTCTGATGAATTTAATAGCTTTCTTTTTTTATTTTTTTAAGGTGGAGAATCAGCATGAAAAAATGCAATCTGGAACAGAAAACAGAAATAAATCCTGGAGAAATGATGCAACATCACCAGGGTGAAGCAATAAGCCTGGGTGCTCGGTGATCTTCTGTGTTTGAAGAGGTAAGGTTGTATTTTTTCCTCTTGCTATTCTCTCATTCAAACGATGTGCCTCAATGGAAATATTTTTCCTGCCATTATGTTCTTCAGCATATAATGAATGCCCAATAATTATGGAGTAGAACTGGCATCTTATTTTACACAATCAGTATGTTCCTAAAATGTTGCAAGGACATCAATTTGTTTATAAATGGAATCTTTCTCTCCATTGAATTATTATATCATTTTCAAACTTTTGTAGTCTTTGTATCATGTAAGTAACACAGAGAAGCAAAAAAGGACCAGTAAAAGGCTATCAGTAATCCTACCTGTCAACATTTTCTAGCAGTATTTTCCAAATTGTGGCTTGTGGCCTGTTAGGAGACTATGAAATCAACTTAGTGGGTCATGGCCAGCATTTTTAAAAATGAAACAGAAGAGAGGAGAAGAGAAATAGAATTGGAACAGAGTAGAGTACAATAGGGTAAGAAAGGATAAGATAACACAGTGAAGATAAGAAAAAATACTGCAGAATGTACAGTGTAGAGAAAACATGTATTGTTAATAAAACTATTACTTCAGTTACATGTATCTAGTGGGTCATAAACGTAAAATATATTTCTTTCTGTGGATCATGATCACAAGAGTTTTTGAAACACTAATTTGTTATATATCCTTCCAGACATTTTTCTTTCCTGTTTTCCTATATATTTTTAATAAATGGGCAATAATCTACATACTGTTTGATAGCAGGCCTGTTTGACTTTGGAACATATCATAAACATATTCCTAAAATAATAAATATCAATGTATATTTCAGTAGAGTATTTCATTGTATCAATGTACAGTAACATTAACAATTTTAATTAACAGTTTTCTATGGTTAATCATTCAAAATGTTTCCAATATTTCTTAATTATAAGCCACAGTAAAGCACCTATATATACTTTTATTTCACTTCTCCAAATTATTTTCTTGGGCCAACTGCGGAGGTGAAATCTTTGACATACGGTTCTTAACGTATTAATTTCATAAAGGCAAACTGCCCACCAGCAAAATAATACCAATTTCCACACCTGTCAGCAGCTTCCGAAAGTGCTCTTATGCCTACTCCACCCTCATTCTCACTCCAAACATAAATATTATCATTTCTCACCCCAGCCCTTCTGAGAGGCCATGGTCCCACCCGGACATTGCCCTCATGCCTTTCATGTCCTTTTTCCTTCCGGAGGTTGGGAGGGGGGCTCTATTTCCCTGTTGTATAACTAGGAGGCAGACTGCTGTTCTCAAGAGGGATTAGAGGGCAGTGATGGGACCTGGGTAGAGCGGATGGAGGCTGGAACTGAAGAGAGAAGAGCCACATTTGAATCCTGGATCGGGATTTAACAGTGTGGTCTTAAAGCCACTAGCACGGCCTCTGCTCCCTCCTCTACCAAATGAACATCACAATATTTCCATCACAGAATTGTTAAGGGCCTTGAGAAACAGCGTGAGGTAGTACTAGCAGCAAGCAGTCACGCAATAAATGAGAGGGCTGTGTGCGTGCGTGCGTGTGTGTGTGTGTGTGTGTGTGTGTGTATTTGCTTGCTGTCTGCCTGAACATCTTTAGAAGAATCTCCCCTTGATGACACCCAGTCATCTAAAACAAACAAAAAAAAAATGCACCAATCTTCCAAAATCTGGAGGTAGGGCCAGCTACAGGAAAAAGCCATGGGGTTGAAGAAGAAACTAAAGGCTGGACTCAGCTGTCCCCTACAGATGAGAAAGGCAACCTGGCACAAAGAGGGGATTTAAGCAAGAGTTGCCCACATCTTAAGTGGATTTTTAAAGGCCTCATATTCTGCTTAAAGCTCTTCTGCATTTCACACCTGGCTAACAATGAGAAGCAAGCACCGCCACCCCCAATTTCTGACTTCACGTAGCTGTCTCGCTAGGCCTCCCTCTGTTTCAAAAAGCCAAAAGCAAATTATATAGTCACCTCTACACTTGAAGAAAATCTAGGTTAATGGTCCAAAACGGTTGTCTCATGGAAAAATCAGCTCACCTATCCTCTGGTTAGGAAAAAGGAATGAAGTAAAGTATAGTAATGTTTAAAACCATGCTGAAATTTATTGCAAAACCCCACGTTCAAAGGCTCAGCTGTGTGTCACTCAGCAGCAGAGACCCCTGGGGGCTTCTCACAACCATTTTTCAGACATAACTGTAGAAGGCGTCACGTGCCTCACACCCAAAGTGAGCCAAACTTTAAATCCAAACACAACTAAAACCCACAGCAGCCGTGGATCTGCTCTGGCCTCAAAGATGATTCGAATGTTCCGGATATGCTTGAAGGGGAAGCCTCAGACTAAAACGTTTACTCCTTAAATTCTCCAATTGTGGCCATCTCAAACCAAAAACGGAAGACGCCTGTGGGGCTGGGTGGGCAGTTACTCCAGTCTTTGATCCCAGGACTTCAAACCTCAGCCAAGGAGTCTGGGAAACTGAGCCAAAATCATGGGATTGTAATAAAGTCCTGTGGGCAGTTTTAGAATTTGCTCGAGAACTTTGCAACCCCCAATCCACAAAGTTCAAGCTAGCGTGGGTTGCTGCTTTGAGGTTCAGATATCCGAGGTCCTGAAGGCAGAGCCACAAAAATAAACCCCTCAGTCCATGGATGGAAAGCACACACACACTTATATTTGTCTCTAGCTCTTCTAAGAAAATGTTCTGCTTTGCCTAGATTTTCTATATCTCCTTGAGGCCTAGGAGCAATTAGAGAAGGCCGACTCCTCATAGCTCTAAAGCTAAGCCAGCCAAGTGATTAGAGAACTCATCAGTCTTCCCCCCTCCACTCCCTCCCCAGTGAAAGGAAGCAATTTTAAAATCCAAAAGGATTCGCCTTCCCACAGAGAAAGGGCTGAAGCAGCGCCAGTAAAGATTCCAATGTCAAACTCTGATTACACGGGGATTGCGAGTGATTTCAAACATGGCTTTGTGACGAGCCCCATTCTGTGAATCAAAAGGCCTCATAACTAGGTTTTAATTTTAAAAGTGGGAGGGGAGGAGGTCCTTCTAAGTAGATCAGGTTTCCTTCATTTTAGACACCAAAACTTTGCCATTAGAGATCAGTGCTTTCCATGATGTGATAATCATTTGCGTTCCAGAAAAACAGAGTGAGGCTTTTGCTTGGTCTGGATTAGACATCAAAGGACAGCCTGGAACAAGTACGGTCAATGTCACAGCCTTTAAGTGTCTTATTGAGGGACCCATTTTTGTAAAATACTGTAAAAATTCCTGTCCTTGTTTTTACCCAACAGAAATGTGTAGGAGCTAAAATGTTCATAGCAGCATTATTCAAAGCAGCCCAAATGGGAGAGTACCCAAATTCCCATCAGTAGTAGAAGGGACAAATAAATCATGGCCTGTTCATACAAAGGGATACTACCCGGCAATGAAAATGAATGAATGAACTGCAACTATATGCGACAGCATGAATGAATCACACAGATAAAATTTTGAGCAAAAGAAGCCAGACAGTAAAAATTTTATGATTCCAAAACAGGCCAAAATAATCTATGCTGTTAGAAGTTAGGACCATGGCTACCCTCCGGGAGGATTTCTAGAGGGCTGCAAATATTCTGTTTCTTGATCTGGGTGCTTGTGACAGAGGTAGGATCCATTTATACAAATTACTGAAAAAAAATTCATTGCGCTGTATACTCATGATTTGTGTACTTTTCCGTATTTATGCTATCATTTGATTTTTTTAAAAGTTTTACGAAAATATGTGTGTATCATAGATATGGGAAAAAGAGAGAGAGAGAATGAATCAATGAATTCTTTTGATTCCAGGTAGCAACATTGCTTCTAGAAACAGGAACTCTGCTAACAAGTTGTCATTTCCCTTTGCTTCCTTGAGGAAAGCTGCTGCACTGCTTCTGGTCGCTGTCAGGAACTCTTTTTGTTTCTCAGGAAAAGAAAACCCTACAGATCAATGCCTCTATTACTTGGGGAAAGAACACCCACTACGTTGGCGTACCTTCAGCAACTATGCATTTTCAGGAAAATCATTCCTTTTTTCTCCCTGCACTGTACCTTTATATTAGTCAGGGTCAGCTAAGTCCTGTAACAAACATCCCCCAAATTGCACAATAGAAGTTTATTTCTCCCTCCAGCAAAATCCAATCAAGTGTTGGTGGACAGCATTCCGTGCAGTGATTCAGGAGCCCAGGCTCCTTTCATCTTGGCCCTTGGAGTACTCTGCTGTACCCTCTGCCTGCAGCCAGCAGAGTGGAGAAGAAACAGCTGCAGCAGATTGTGTAGGAGCTTTTATAAGCCAGTCCCAGAGATGGAACACACCATTCCTCCCACATTCCATCAGCCAGAACTCAGTTAGATGGTCCTAACTGACTACAAGGGAGTCTGGGAAATGTGTGTCCAGGAGGAAAAGGAAAAGGAAGAGGAAGAAGAAAAAGAAAAAGAAAAGGAAAAGGAAAAGTGTTGGTGAACACCTAGGCATTCCCTGCCATGGATTCCCCAGCTGTATAATCTCCTCTTTTCTGACTACAAAGAGAAGACAAAGCCCTGGATGTGTCTTTATGGGCAAAGATACAGAGAGTCCCAGAAAGTAAGGGCACGGGCGTCTGCCCTCGGCACCACTGCCATGAGGGTGCCCATCTGCAGCTGGGCCTCCCTTACCATTAGCAGAGGTCCACACACCCCCAAGAATGACGAGGGAAGGGCAGCCGGGTGCTAAATTGCTTTTGCAGGGCTCTGTGACAGGAATTCAGACAGCCAAGCCAAACCCCACGTTTTCACCACAGCCATGCATCCAGCTGACCAGAATATTTCCAGTGGCAGAGGAGCCACAGGGTCAGGGTTTTATCCATTTGCATACCAATTTCCTTTATCCAAGCCCCCCTGTATACCAATTTCCTTTATCCTTATCCCCTGATAATAAGGATAAAATAACGAAAACAGTAGCATCAATGGCACATACTGTATCAAAGTCCACATGCTTCTGGAATTTTCCATGGATCAACCCACTTAATCTTCACAACACCTCTATGAGGTAAGTACAAAGAGTATCTCCTTTCCACAGAAAAGGAAACTGAGGCACAGAGATTAAGAATTTGTCCAAGGTCACACAGCTGGTAAGTGACAAAACTCAGAGAATCAAAGATCAACATTGAGCCTTTACCAGAGAGGTGGCCAAGGTTAGGAATGCAGCCTGTGACCATGACAAAATCCCAGTCCCGTCAGGGAGCAAACCTTGAACCTGAGCTTCCCAAATGCAGGGTTTCATCTGCCCAGGCTGACCAGGCCACAGGAAAGCAAATGGAGCTACTTGGAAAGAAAGCCAAGTGCAAGTTGAGAAGTCAAGAAGGGTGTCACATTTTGGGTTTTTTGGTGTTTGGGTTTTAAATTTTCCTTCCCATGCAACAGCCATTACAGCCTTTGAATTGACAAGTCAATCAAGAAAACCCAAAAGCCGCTTCAAATTTATATTTGCAAGCCAATACATGTAATAGCCTGCCTTGCTCATTTTCTTCACTCAAATACATTTATTTGTAAGTGGATCTCATTTCTCACTATCACCTCCCATCTTATAACCAGCCTGAGATTTGCTGGTCTTAGGATATGAAGCAAAGGGTTAAAATAAAGCCACACAAGAGGCAACCTTATGCAACATATTTTTCTTCATGCAGTTGGATTAGTTTTAAGTAGCAAAGGCTAAAACTTTGCCAGAAGAGCACCAGGCGACATCTGATACCTGAGCAGGGTTCCAACACCTCTTCTCTCATGCCAAAGGCATTTAACCCAAGTGAAACTCCTTAAAAGCCTTCCGGGGTGCCCCTCCCCAGTGCCTCTTCTTGGTTTGCCCACTTTCCCCAACCATCGTCCCCAACTTCAAAGTGCCCATCTCTCCTGCTGCTAAAGCAGACAACCCCATGGCTTCACATGTGGAAGAGGATTTCTGCTGTCTTAATTCCTGCTGTACCTCCCCCTCCCAGTTAATCTCTAGAATCAAACTCTCCCCAAACAGGCGCCATCTTGCATATGAGTCACTTCAGGGGTGGGGAGGGGGCTGGCTGAGGTGGCAGATCTGATGTGAAATTAAGAAGGAAAATACAACTTGATTCGCATTCTTAAAATATAAATAAAGGCTCAAGGAACAGAGTCCAGATGCATGCTGAGAGAAACATAAATACTGATATTATATTCTAATGAATACTATGTCTCCCTGGCTGTCAGCCCTCCTCAGAACCACTAGCTCCTCCCTCCCTTAAATGTCTAAGATTGAAATTCAAGAGGAGCCGAACTCCAGAATAGGGCTTCCTATTTCACACACCTCAATGCACCTAGGTAGAACAATCTGAAATCAGATTCTAAACAACTCTCTCTCTTTTCCTTCATCTATGTTTCAAGCATCGGTCTCTGCTGAAAACATGGTGACAAATCAGAATTCCCTGCTACATGGAAATGTGCTCAAGAGTAACAAAGGTTCCCCCCCACCTCGATGTCTTTTTAATGCCTTGTTCAATGTTATTTTAGCTTTATCTTAGTATAGTTCCTACTTCTAAGTTACTCCTGGGGCCTCTGAGGCAAGATTCTTATACTCATCCTAAATTGGATCCTCCCCTAAAATCCAGCAGCAAGATGTCATAAACAACCCAACACCATCAGACCCGAAGTAAGGCAACTTGGCTGTTCTAAGTGGTTTTGGAAATCATATACATGAAGATGCTCATTCTTAGTCTTATCCTACTCAAGGACCCAGAAGTCCCCATGGAATCATGTCCTTCCACACTCAGAATCGCTCATTAGCCCCAATAGGCTATGATATTTTTCTTCTCCCTCAAAACGTAGGCTGAGCAGAATGTTCTCTATCTTAATAGGGGTGTGGGTTACCCAGGCACATGCAGCTGCTAAAATGCATTGAACCGTACCCAAAAATCTGTACCTTTCACTGTATGTGAATTTTGAGACTATTAATTAGGACACCTTTTAAATTTTTCCTAGGCAGCAAAATAAGACTCATGGACAAGACTCGAGGAGATGTGCCTGCTTCCTCAAGACGCAGCAGTGGCTTCACAAAATGCAATAGATGGATATGGGAGAATTTGCTTTTTCGCTCCCTGGAAGGAGCTCAAGATACTGTGAAGCGGTTTCCTTTTGAGGGGAGTCTGCTGGGGAGAGAGGGAAGGACTTTCCTTTCTCTTTGAGTTTTGTAGCTTTCTGTATGGGTCGAGTTGCTGAGCCTGAAACATGTTCTACTCGAAACAAACAAAAAAAAACGTCAACAGCTCTAAATGGAATACCACCCCTTCTCACTGCTTTCACCAAACCACCACCATCTCTCACCACGATTTTGGCGACGGCTTCCTGTTTGGTCTCTCAGCTGCTACCCTGCCTCTCCAATACAGTAGCCAGAGTGATCCTTTTAAATCCTAAGTCAGTCATGTCATGCCTAGGCTTAGAACCCTCCAATGACTCCCCACTTCACTCAGAGCAAAAGGCAAAGTCCTTGCAATGGCCTGCTAGACCCTGTGCGATCACCCCACCTCCCAGCCTCCTCTCGTCCCACTCCCCTGTGAGCTCACTCCCCTTCTACCACACTGGCTTCCTTGATCCATTGAGTCAGGCCTACTCTCACCTCAGGGCCTTTGCACTAGCTGCTCTGTGGGCTGAAGCACTCTTCCTCCAGCTACTCCACATAATTAACTCCATCACCGCTTTCCAAATTTTGCTCAAACATCACCTTCTCGATGAGGCCCACCCTGACCACTCCATTTCAAATGGCAATAACCCCCCTCCCCAACCCTCTGGCTCTCTCACATCCTGTTCTAGATTATTCTGGCCCAGGGCACTTACCACCTCCTGACCTGCTCTGCAATTTCCTTAACTGTATTGTGTTTGTTGTTGATGGTTTGTCTCCCTCCATTGGACTATATGCCCTTTGTTTGTTCACTGATGAGACTCCATTGCCTAAAACAGTGTCTGGTATGCAATGAATGAATGAATCTGGATGGTAAGATTATTGGCCAAAGTTTTTCCTTGCAATGTATTTCTCTGCATGACAAAAAGGGAAGAAGAAAAAAACAACCTTCAGAGTCGTCTTTGACCACACAGAGGAAGCTGCCCCACAGCATTGCTTGGTTAGCTGCCTCCTTCCCTTGGGCCGGGATCTCACAGCTTCAGTCAGAGAGTCTCAACTATTGGGAAAAATTAACACATGCCTCCTATTCTGTCTGATCCCATTAAGATATCAGTAAAATAACAGGCAATAATGATCAAGGGCTCACCCCAAGCTGGGCACAGCTCTCAGTAGCAGCCCATCTTGCCTGCTTCAGTCCTCTCAACAAACTGATGTGGAAGGTACTGTGTTTATCTCCATTTTATGACAGACAAACAAACAGAAGTGCGGGTAGCTGAGCTTGTACCTCAGCTTGCCAGGCCTGGGCCAGGGGACCTGATCACCCCCTGGGGAGGGTAGTAGGTACGGGCGTGAGTGCCCTCTGCAGCCCCCCCGAGCCTGAGGAGCGAGGTCAAGGCAGCTCCCTTTTCCTCACCCAAAATGCCACTGGCAGGGGAGGCTTGCCGGAGGAAACCGCCTTTCTCCCAACTGCCCTTTCCCCACTTCCTTATCTTGCCCACTCACTCCCTGGTGCCAAGGCCACTCCTGCCACCGCCAGTGCGCATGCACTGTGGCCAAAATAACCCCCGCCCGCTGCAATGGCTCCTGCGTCCTCTCAGAACCAATCCTAGCCCCTCTTCCTTCAATATTGCCATTTTAGGCTACTTCACCTCCTTTCCAGCCCTGCCCCTCTTACCAGCCTATATAACCTGTAATCACCCCTGAATAAATCTCTTTGGCGCATACTCCTACTGGATGAAGAGTGTTTTTGTCCTTATCGCCGCCCTCCACACCTTGCACGCCTCTCGCCGAGGACCTTGGCCACGTCCTCCGCCTCGCCCTCGCCTCCGGGAAAGAGCCCCCGCCGCCGGTACCCTTTAAGCAGCCCCGAGAGCTGAGGGCTCGGCTACCGGCCGCCCCTCCCCCCAGAAGCAGTAACCCCGACCGCAACTGGTGCCCCGTGTGAGGGACGTCTCCACACAACAGTTCGGCAGGTCGCCCGCTCGCCCGGACGCCTCTCTAGCTTCCCGTTTCCTCGCCTGCAAGGTAAGGGCCGCCTCTCCTTCGCCGCTTCCAGAGCCGTGTGAGGTTCACCGCTCCGAAGCCGCTCCTCCCTTCCCCCACGCTCTCTTCGTCCTCTTGTATGCGCACTTCTATGACCCCCGTTCCTCCTAACGCTCTCCCTCTTCCCCTCCATTACTTTGCTGTGGTTCTTTGTGTCTTTGTCTCCTCATTTGGCGCCGTGTGCCTCTTTGCAACCGCCCCCCCCCCGACTGCTCCTGTTGCCAAAGGGCACTGCTTTCCGCTCTCGCCGTCTCCTTCGGCCTCGCGGCCACGGTTTATCTCATTCTCTCTGCTCGGTAAACAACTCCCCCTCCTCTCCCCTCAGCTATGGGTAATCGTATATCTACATGTCAGGCACCTCAAGTTCGTGCTCTAGCGGGTCTCCTAGACACGCATCGCTGTAAAGTGTCTGTCCGGCAGCTGCAGATATACTGGGATCTCCTGCTGCCCTTTAACCCATGGCTCACCACTTGCCATCTTTGGGACCCTGTTACTTATGATCGCCTTATTGATCGAGTCACTAACGCCATGGAACATGAGAGCAAGCGCTTCCCTTCCGGCTTGCTCCCCACCTTAATAACCATCCGCTCCTGCCTTCAAGGCTCCCTCCCCCCTGATAGAGGCCCCGTTAAATCCAAAGAGGCCCTATCAACCCAGCCAACAGACTCAGATAGCGATACTAATTCAAATCATGACTCGGACACGGAGTCCTTAGTTGAGCAGATTAACAACGCGCTCGAGGTGACTCCCAAAAAGCAAAATAACACTGCGCCACGCCAAGATGGCGAACTTCCTCCTTCTTCTTCCATCGAGGGGAGGAAATGCTCCGGCGATGACATCAGCCCTAAGCTGGGCCGGAAACCGCATATGCTTTACCCCGCCCTTTCACAGGGCGGAGCTAGTCCACCATCTTATGCCTTGGGCCCCACCCTTTCACAGGGCGGGGCTGATCCACCATCTTGTGTCTTAGCCACGCCTACCGCGCCGCCATCTTGCGACGCTTGGGGCCTCCCACTCCCGCCTCCCCCTTCGACGAGCTCCCCCTCGGAGCCGCTACCGGCAGCTGCCGCCGCTCCTCCCACCCTGCCGACTAACAACCCCTGGCTGCCTTCTACACCTCAAGGCAACCCTTGGGGCAACGCTCCCCCTGCCCCCACTCCCGCGCCAAGTCCTCTACAAGCGCGTCCTCCTTTCTCTCGTGCCTTTCACTGCTTTCCTCTTAACCTTGCCCCCACCCCACAGAGGCCGCATGACTGGTATCCCATTGACTTAGATGCTATCAAGCAGCTTCGCAAGGCCGTCGGGGAGGACGGGTTAGGTAGCCCATATGCTTCCCAAATACTACAGGATCTCGCCATGGACTATTGCCTCCCCCAAGACTGGGCCTCGCTTGCCCGTTCAATTTTTAACCCCGGTCAGTTTGTTGACTGGCGTGCTCACTTCCAGGCAGAAGCAGCTAAGCAAAGTGAGCAAGATGCAGCCATTGGAGTCTATCATCCCCCCGAAGCCTATTTGGGCACTGGAGCGTTTCTAAATGCGTCTGCTTATATTAATATCCCTGCCACCTTCTGGACTGTCCTCAGAGGCATCGCCTTACGCGCGTTTGCCAATTGCTCTACCTGTCGGCCTAATAAATTCACCAAGCTCTTCCAGGAGCCGAGTAAGCCTTTCGCCACCTTTGTCTCCAGAGTCGAAGAAACCTGCGCTCAAAAGGTAAGTGATCCCCAGGCCCAATATTACATGTGCCCAGCTTCAAATCCTGGAAAATCATATTGTAAATCCCCAAAGGACTATTACTGCCCGTACTGGGGGTGTGAAACATTAGCCACTGGCTGGAAACCTTCTGTCCCTGACAAATTTCTAAACCTCGCAGTAATCCCGTATACTTGCCAAAATTCAGGCTATCACTATCTCAACAGGTACCTTTGCCCTAAAAGATTAATGCTCACCATACAAAACCCTGCCGATACGTCTTGGCTCCTAGGTAAAACTTGGGGCTTCCGAATTTGGCTATCGGGGTTCGATCGGGGAACCCTTATAATCATAAGAAAGGAGGCTTTAAACCAACCAAAAAAAGATACTGTTATAAAAAAGCCCTTTAACATTGGTCCCAATAAAGTCATTAACCCCCTTTTTCCACAGCTCTCCAGCCGCACCTTAGTTCCAACTAAACGTACTTCAACTACATCTCAAACACCACCACCCCAGCTTCCTCTGCCCCCTTCTCGTTATTCCTCTCCCCTCCTCAGCCTCATCCAAGCCGCCTTTGCCTCAGTGAACTCCTCCAACCCCAATTTTACCTCCTCCTGCTGGCTATGCCTCTCCACCTCTTCCTCACTGTACGAGCCCGTTGCCTCCAACCTCTCCTTTTCAGAAAGCACAGAAGACAGCCCCTCGGAATGCAGTTGGAATACCTCTGCCGTCCCCCTGACCTTTCATTCAGTCTCCTATACGGGAAAGTGCGTCCGCCCTCGCTCCAGTAACTCTCCCGACCTCACTGCCTGTGCCAGCTACTCATCTCCTAGCAGCTCGGCAAAATTTCTCATTCCTCATAATTCCTCCCAATGGCTCTGCTCCTCTACAGGACTTACCCCCTGTCTCAGCACAAATATCATCAGCGAATATAAAGAAACTTGCCTCCTAATTGTCCTTATCCCTAGGGTCTTATACCACAGCGAAGAAGACTTCTTCCTCCGTCTAGAAAAAACTGCAGCTCCTGCCCTTCTGCAAAAGCGAGAGCCCATCACCGTCCTTACAATTGCCTCCCTCCTAGGTCTTGCCGGCGCTGGCACCGGAATCGCTGCACTAACCAGTCAAGGCTCCGCCCTAACTCACCTCAGGGCGGCTGTTGACGAGGACATTCGCCACCTACAAAACGCTATTTACCATCTAAAAAATTCTGTCAATTCCCTCTCTGAGGTAGTGCTCCAAAACCGCCGAGGTCTTGACCTTCTCCTCCTCAAAGAAGGAGGCCTCTGCGCCGCCCTAGGAGAAGAGTGCTGTGTTTATGCCAATTCCACAGGTCTCGTCGAGGACAGCCTGAAAAGGGTCCGAGAGGGACTGGAAAAGCGTAAAAGAGATCGTGAAGCCACCAATTATTGGTCCAGTTTTTTCACTCCCATCCTCCCATACATCCTTCCTTTTCTTGGCCCCCTATTAATAATTATTCTAGCTCTCATCTTAGGACCCTGCCTCATCCGCAAAATTGTCCAGCTTGTAAGAAAACAAACAGATGCCATTTTTTCCTCGTTCGTGCAAATCCAGTATCAGCGACTCGCCACCTCTGACGCTCCCCACTCCAAGATGACAGCCAACCCTCCGCGACCTCAACGCCACCGGTCAACCCGCCGACCGCGAGGCCCTTCTCAATCACCTGAACATCGCTCTCGCCTCGAGTTCCAGCTTCTTTAAACCCCTGAACTTTAAACCCCTGAACTTTAAACCCCTCACCTTCGCCCAGCCCGCTGCAGCGAAGCCCTTGTCGAGCGCCCGGGCACCACACCAACACTGAGCTCCAGCCTCGCTGAGCCACCGTCAACCCCTTTTCCCCTTCCCTGACCTCCCCCTTCCCTCACCCTTAGCGGGCCTCTCCGGTAAAGCCTCTTCCTCTAATTAGAAAAGAAAGGGGAATTGCGGGTAGCTGAGCTTGTACCTCAGCTTGCCAGGCCTGGGCCAGGGGACCTGATCACCCCCCTGGGGAGGGTAGTAGGTACGGGCGTGAGTGCCCTCTGCAGCCCCCCCGAGCCTGAGGAGCGAGGTCAAGGCAGCTCCCTTTTCCTCACCCAAAATGCCACTGGCAGGGGAGGCTTGCCGGAGGAAACCGCCTTTCTCCCAACTGCCCTTTCCCCACTTCCTTATCTTACCCACATACTCCCTTGTGCCAAGGCCACTTCTGCCACCGCCAGCGCGCATGCCCCGTGGCCAGAACAACCCCCGCCCGTTGCAACGGCTCCTGCGTCCTCTCAGAACCAATCCTAGCCCCTCTTCCTTCAGTATTGCCATTTTAGGCTACTTCACCTCCTTTCCTGCCCTGCCCCTCTTACCAGCCTATATAACCTGTAATCACCCCTGAATAAATCTCTTTGGCGCATACCCCTACTGGATGAAGAGTGTTTTTGTCCTTATCGCCGCCCTCCTTGCACGCCTCTCGCCGAGGACCTTGGCCACGTTCTCCGCCTCGCCCTCGCCTCCGGGAAAGAGCCCCCGCCGCCGGTAACCTTTAAGCAGCCCCGAGAGCTGAGGGCTCGGCTACCGGCCGCCACTCCCCCTAGAAGCAGTAACCCCGACCGCACAGAAGTATTAAGTAAATTGTCCAAAGTCATACAGCTTGAAGGGGCGGAGCTGGGATTTGAACCCAGGCAGTCCAGTGTGAGTCTACTCTCTTGCTTTTCAACTACCAGATAAACCAGATCCTTGCCAACCTTGCACAACCCGAGCCTGAGCAAACCCCAACGGTAATAAAGTCCAAACCTTTCCTTAAGGAATGGAGAACAAGGACATAAGGCTCTCTCCAGGTGGTTCTCTGCCTTTTACAGACCAGGGAAACTAGAGTCAGGGAAATGGACTCTAGGACCCAAAGGCCCCCATAGTCTAATGTTGAAGTCATTCTCTGCACAAAACGTCAAACCAGATTACCCCCATAAACTTTTTACCCATTATACTCAAGAAAATTAAAATAGCCCCTCTGATTACCCTTAGTGGGTCCAGTTTGAGCCAGACTAACCTCATTTCCCTTTTGAGTAGGGTTATTAGACTCGGAGATCAAAGGAATGCTACAGACATATGGTATCCTGATTTCAGCCAAGCATTTGACAGTTGCTCATGATGAGAGATCTTACCGGCAAGGTGGAGAAATGTGGTTTGAATGGAAAGGTGGGGGTGCACTGGTGGCTGCTGCAACAATGGTACCCAAGGAACACTGATTGATGGACATCGGCTTGGAGGGGCACTGCTAGTACTGCCTGCCAGCGGGCTGTAGCTTGGAGTCCATCTGAACAATAATTTTATCAAAGATGCAGGTGATGGCATAGAATCATGTTTATGATGTCTGCAGAGAGCAAAACGCTGTGGGCAGCAACTGACACACTGAATCAAGACTTTAAGCCATCACTGCTGATTAGAAATGAAAGATCAGAGCAAGCAAGATTCAATTTAACAGAGACAATGCGGGAGTCTTGTGAAATTTATGTTCAACTGCACAAATGGAATAGAAGGAACCTCATGAACAGCCTCGATAAAGGATGGGAGTTTGTTGGGCCATGAGAGCAATAATACATTGACAGTGTCATGCAATGGTTAAAGCAACAAGGACCATCTTAGTCTTAGTGGGGTGTTCAGATAAAAAAAAGAATGGGTTCATCCATGCTCTGCACCTGTGGCAGAAGGCAGCCAGAGCAGGAGGGCACTGGACACATGGACCTCGGGAGCCTGGTTGAAGGAACTGAAGTTGTTTTACTGGGGATGAAGGAAGCTTAGAAGGGACCATAATGGTAACTTGCAGACACTTAAAAGATATCTTGGAGAAGTAGTTATAGGCAGGGTCTACATGGCTCCAGATGACAGAACCAGGACCAACAGGCTGGCATTATAAGAAGCCAGGTTTAGGCTCAATATAGGTAAGGAGTAGTGGAGAATGGGAACTACCCAGTGATAAAATTGGAGGAGGGTGTGTGAAGGAGGTGGTGGCTGCTTCCCACTCCCAGGGTCCCACAGGGCATGGAAACCAGATGGACTGCCATTTGGGATTTCTTAAAACGATTCCCACCTTGGGTAGGGGTTGGACCACATTGGTGCTCAGGTCTTTTCTGACCCTAAGATCCCAAGATTCTACAACACTTGTTAAATTCACTTTGTTCTTGGTTAATTTCATTTTGAAGTACTCAGGCACTCAAGAAGTAAGTAATTTTTCAGCATATGGGAGCCCTCAGATTGTTATTTCCTTGCACCCAAACCTTCTCATGCTCATTGACCAATGGATTGAGCAAGGGACATCAATGTCATAGAAACAAAAATTGACTGTGCCTGTCGGAGTCAGTTACAAAGATGAGCTACACAGAGTGTCTGCTGTCTTGGGCTTACAGTCTGGTGGGAAGGCCCTCCAAAACTTAGTTTCAACACATTTAGACCCTAGAATGAGATCCTTAGATTCCTGAAACCATTCTCACTTCATTAGTTTTATTCCTATTTATTATCAAGATGGTATCTATGAAAAATTCTCGAGGCAAAAAAAAAAAAAAACTCTCAAGAATTTTTGTGATTTGTGATACTAGGTATACTCCTCCCATGATTTTTTTTAATAAAGTAAAAAGAAATTAAACTGAACTGTCAAAATGAAATTCCAACTATGTTTAATTGTCCCCATCCCTCAAACTGCAAAATGTCATGTGAAGTTGGTGAATCCTCAAGACTCAGGGGTTAAAGTGGGGCAATAGGAGAGATTTTATATGCCGTTGCAATTTAAAGGTAATGCTCACTTAAGGTAGCCTAGAAGCTCTGGAACTGGAGATGTTTCTGAAAGTTTATGTGGACACTTTCCTGAGGGCTCTGGGTAGACAAGGCCTCCACACACATGATGCAAGAAAGCTTTATCGTCACCATCTTAGCAGCATCAGCCCAACAGAAAATCAAGGACTTCCTAAGCAAAGTAGCTCATAGTTTTGATTTAAAAGCCCAATGCAATACAAGAAAAGTCTAGAAAGAAATGTGTTGCTGTAATCAGTTAAGAAGAAATTACAACCACGAGTTATTAGCCTTTGGGAGATTGCTCTCTTAGCTGTTCTGTGATGGGTTTAAAACCAGCTTTCAGTGGAGCTGTTAGGATCTCCTAATCCCTCTGGGCAGCTCACTGAGCAGAACCAGGAGGAAAAGAAACCAAACCACAGTTACTGAAACGTCCCAGAAAACACATTAACCAGCCTGTGCAAGGATATTGCTAGTGGTAAGAGGCCTAGAATGGAGGGAGAGCAGGATCATCCTTACAAAAGCAGAACTAGCCCATGGTCGGTGCTGCCCTACCAACCCCAAATAATCAAGTTACCCAGTGTGTCTCTTCAAAGTTCCTTGGAAGGGTTAGCAGCTTCTGGGTCTGCTCTGGCTGAAATTACGCTTCTTCAACAGGGAGTATGGTCCCCCTGAAGCTGTCCCTGATCCATTCTACAGGACAAAGGACGGCACTCTCAAAGGATGGCTGACGGAAGGCTGAGGAACCGAGGGCATGTGTCTCCATTACAGACTTGAGTTCCTTCTGCACCCCTTCTTGTCCCTGAAGCCCTGGAGGTCTCCCCCCAGGTCAACAGACAGGTCCAAACTGTGAATCCACCACAGGATGGCAACAGTTATTTCCAGCACAACCACCGAGCATTCTGGCAGGGGTGGGCGTGCAGCTAATCTGATGGTCCTGGGGAAAATAATTTACAGAAAAAAGGGGAGAAACATCATCTCTACCATAACCCCAGCTCTCGGTCTTTGCTCTTGCCCTTTAAAGATGAAACAGATTGTCTTGATTTGGCTTCCCCCAGAAGCCGACAAGGCTATGAGTGCAAGTCCTTGATGTAAGAGGTGATTCCAGGAAACGCCCACAGGCGAGTGAAAAAGTGAGCTGGAGAAAGGAAGACAGCCAATTCGGGATGTGTCATCAAATCAGATGCCACTGTGGGCAGCCCCACCGGGACCTCTGAGAGCTGGTATGCAACAGGCCTCAGAATGATCCCATCCACCAGCTCCCTGCCCGTCATGGTTGAGGCCTGCTTCTCTCCAGCACTTCTGGCTTTCCCTATGTACAAAGCCAAGTGTGCCCCCTTAGTCATAAGAAGAAAAGGAAAGAATGGAAAAAAGGAAGGAAGGATGAAAGGGAGGGAGGGAGGGAGAAAAGGAGGGACAGAGGGAGGGAGGAAAAGGGCTCAGGCAAATAAAGTCACAAGAGTTGGCAGTAAGCAGCCTTCAACATGAGGGGTGAGAGCTGAAGGAATATAGACAGGGTGCTGACAGGGTCTGCTTCCAGATCTTTCCAGAATAGAATGTGAAAAGCTAAGATGAGGATTAGCATAGGCTTCTAGAAATGTTGAAAGTAAGGGAGGTGGTGGGCAAGAGATCAGGTTCCACTTTACAGAGAAGATGATATGTCAGTTGAGTGTCAAAGAACTAGGAGGAATTAGTCAGTAAAAATTGTTCCAGAAGGAAAACATAGAATATGCACAGGCATGGAGATTGAGAAAGCCTGGCAAGTTGGGGACCACCAAGTAGTTCAGAATGACCAGCGTGCACAGCTGGATTGGGATGGAAGATGGAGAAGCAGGGAGGGGCAATGGGGTGAATAACAAGAGATGAAGCTTATCAAGTGCACAGGAGCCTATCATGAAGGGCCTTGATTTTAACATAGTAATTCCCCTGGATTTGTGTGGCACCAACCAGCAGAAAAGTCTAATGATGGGGAACATAGGTTCTGGACTCAGACCTGCACCACTTTCTAGCTGTTGCTACCTGGAACAAGTTGCTTACCCTCTTTATGTCTCAGTAAAATGGGAAAATAGTAATACCTCTCTCATAGAGTTCTTATGAAGATTAAATAAGGTAATTCAGGGCCTGACATATAGCAGAACTCAATAAATGTTAGCTAAAAAAAATAAAATCGATCCACTTGATAGATAACAAAGGTGTTACTGCAGTACAGTGGGGAAATGATGGTCTTTTCAGTATGTGACAGTGGGTCAATAGCACATCCATGTGGGAAAACAGTTAATGGTGACCCCCACCTCATGCTATTTGCAAATATCAATTCCAGATGAATCACAGATCTAAATGACAAAGGTGAAACAAAAAAATTCTAAGACATAGGAGAATATTGCCATGACCTTGGGGTCAGCAGAGATTTCTTAAGCAGAACACCAGAAAACACTAATAAAGAACAGGGTTAATAAATTGGACTGCATAAAAGTACAAACTTTTGCTAATCAAAAGATAACCTTAAGAGAGTGAAAAGGTGAGTCACAGAGCAAGAAATGACATTTGTAATACCTACAGGTGACAAAGGACTTCTCTAAAGAGACCAGTTTAAAAGAGAACACCAGGGCTGGTGAAGATGTGGAGCAACAGGAACTTTCCTTTACTTCTGGGAGTATAAATTGGTACAACCAGCTTAGAAAACTAGTAGGCAGTATCTTCTAAAGCCAAAGCTATCCATCTCCACTGATCCAGTAATTCTACTTCTTGATGTACACCGAACAGTCGTGTGTGCATTTAGGCTCATCAAAAGGCAAGTACAAAAATGTTCATAGCAATAGCCCCAAACTGGAACCAATCCAAAGGTCCATCATCAGGAATATGGATCAACAAAATGGTGGTATATACACACAGCAGGATTTCCTTCAGCAATGAGAATGAAAAATCTGTTTTTATATACAACAGCATGGAAGAATCTTACAAACATAATGATGCATGAACAATGCTAGACAGTAAAAAGTACAGACTATATGATTCCACATATATAAAACTCAAGAACAGGAAAATCTAATTGATGGAGGTTGACTTCAGGATAGTGATTACCTCTGGAGAGGGGGAGAGTCACGGGTAGGGGGCTCGAAGGGGGGCATTTGAGGGTGCACTGCTGTTCTAGCTCTTGATCTTAGTGGGGGCTATATGGGTTGTTCACTTTCTGAAAATTAACCAAGCTGTACATTGACAATCTGTTCACCTTTCCATAGTCAACTCTCTTGGTGATACTTGGTTAATACAATCAACAGCAACCGAAAAAAAGCCAGTAATATCTACTGCAAAGGAGAGGCTAAACCTGCTTACAGTTGTGCCTAAGAGTCTCCCCCTGAGTGCCTCTTTGTTGCTCAGATGTGGCCTGTCTCTCAAGCTAAGCCAAATCGGCAGGTGAACTCACTGCCCTCCCCTACTATGTGGGATCTGACTCCCAGGGGTGTACATCTCCCTGGCAACACAGGATATGACTCCCAGGGATGAATCTGGACCCAACGTCGTGGGATTGAGAACATCTTCTTGACCAAAAGGGGGATGCAAAAGGAAACAAAATGAAGTTTTAGTGGCTGAGAGATTTCAAACAGAATTGAGAGGTCACTCTGGTGGACATTCTTACGCACTATATAGATAACCCTATTTAGGTTTTAATGTATTGGAATAGCTAAAATTAAATACCTGAAACTGTCAAACTCCAACCCAGGAGACTTGACTCTTGAAGATGATTATATAACAATGTAGCTTACAAGGGGTGATAGTGTGATTGTGAAAACCTTGCGGATCACACTCCTTTTATCCAGTGTATAGATGGATGAGTAGAAAAACGGGGACAAAAACTAAATGAAAAATAGGGTGGGATGGGGGGATGATTTGGGTGTTCTTTTTTACTTTGATTTTTTATTCTGATTTTTACTTTATCTGGTATAAGGAAAATGTTCAAAAAATAGATTGGTATGATGAATGCATAACTATGTGATGGTACTGTGAACAGCTGATTGTACAACACGGATGATTGTATGGTATGTGAATATATCTCAATAAAACTGAATTTTAAAAAAAAGCCAGTAACAACAAAATGTCTAAGGATGAACAGTTTGAGGTTGAGGTTCATGAAGCACTTTCAAGGTCTCAGGTTTTAACATGACTGAAAAACTGGATTCACTCGACATTTACAGCCAGAAATCCCAGAAGGTTCTCAACAGAGCCAGAGCACCCTACTACACTTCCTTCCGGCATCCATGTTCCCTCTGTGAGGCAACCCTGAATACCTTCCCTTCTCACCTCACATCGCCACCCTCCTCTCAGCTGATGACCTCACTACATACTTCACGGAGGAAATGGAGGTAATTGGAGAAACACCTCAGCCCACCGCCATCAGTCCACCAGCCCACCTGCCCCTCTGTGGCTTCCTCCATCTTCCTTCCAGTGCCTGTGAATGCTGCATCTCTGCTCCCATCTAACACCAACCCCACTGCCTCCACCGGAGTTCTGATCCCATCCCCGCTCAGCTTCCCGAGGACTTCTATAACCATCCCATTCGTTCCCTGTCAACATCAGACTCCCCCTCTCTATGGAATCCAAATGTGCCTGCGTATCAGCACCTTTTAAGAAAACCTTCCTTGGTCCTGTGTTCCCTTCCAGACAATTCTCCGCTTCTCTACTCCCTGTACAAGAGTCATCTCTAATCGCTATCTCCTGTTCCATGTCTCCTGTTCTCTCTCCAGCCCCTCTTATTTGGCTTTCATTCCCACCTTCCACCAAAATGGGAACTAGCAAGGCCACTAGTAGTCTACAGGTTACCAAACTCAATGACCTCTTGTCAGTCTCCATCTTGTTCCCAGAAGCATTTGAACCAAGTTGATTTCTCCCCCATTCTTGAACTGTGTTCTGGCTTCCATCACACCACACTCTCCTGGTTTTCCTTCTACTTTGCTGGTTGCTCTTTCCCAGCCTTTCTCCTCCAGATATCTAATGCTGGACTGCCCTGGGCTGAATCCTGGCCCTCTTCTCTTTACTAGTTACACTGTTTGGAGCTCCTAGGCGTCACCTTTATAGCTCCAACCGGGACTTTTCTCCTGAGCTCTGGCCTCACACGTCTAATTACTGATCAGCAACTCCACTTGGTTATCTAAGATCAATCAGGCATCTGAAACTTAACAGGGCCCAAAGAGAAAACCATTGAGTCCAATTCCATCCAAAACAAAGTCTCTACTTTCCTGTTAGCCTTCCCCATTTCAGTAAATGGTACCATGTTCTACGAGTCCTTCAAGCCAGAAAACTAGGAGCCATTCTTAATTCCTTTTTTCTCTCACACCCTGTGCCCAATCCAATCAGTAATTCCTGTCCATTCTTTTTCCCAGAATGAATCCAGAATCCGAGCCCTCCTCAGTGTCTCCTCGGCTACCACCCTAGTCCTCTTCACCGTCGCCACTCACACTGTCTAATTGGTCTGCCAGCCTCCAGACTTGCCTCCAGAATGACTTTGCTAAAGGGCAAGTCAGATCAGGTCCCCCCCCACTGCCAAAAGTCTCCCAACCCCCTAGTATGTCAACAGGAAGAAGCAGCTGTCCAACGATGAAGCAGTAAGCAGACTGCATAGGGAATGGTGATCTGGGTGAGAAGGCTCTAGAAGGGACATGGAGGCACCCAAACACCCTGAAAGGAGGAGAAAGGGGAAGGCGCTTCACTTTTCTTCACCCTTTGAAACTCCCCTAGGCCTTCAGCAATACCAAGGGGAGATGCATAATGTAGCAGCCACCACTGGTACCCCACCCATGTCTCCTCTGTCCTCCCCAGAGGAATCCTGCAGCCTCTCCTGTACACACCATAGACTTTTTGCATCTCTCTGCCTGAGGGAGGTGTCTGGCCCCCGGAGCATGCTGGGTCCACACATGAGGCAGGCCCCAGGTGCCAGGGAGTCTATGGTCCAGGCACTGCCCTCCATCAGTGAGGGAGAGAAGTTGGTAGATAAACACAAACTCCTCAGTGAACCAATTTTTTAAATGCAATTTCATTGAAATACATTCACATCCCTGATAAATATCCAAAGTGAACAATCAATGGTTCATGGTATCATCTTATAGTTGTGCATTCATCACTACTATCAATTTTTGAACATTTTCATTACTCCAAAAAAAATTAAAATAAGAACAAAAAGAAAAAGAAAAAAGAACACCCAGAGCATCCCATACCCCTTATCCTCCCCAATATGAATTTATTTTTTGTCTTTATTTTCTTACTCATCTGTGGTAGGCCAATTTTGAGGTATGTTCTCAGAGGGTCTCCAGCAGGATCAAATCAAATCCCATTTGCTCACAGCGGTGACCAGCTCAATAATGCACTGTATACCGGCTTTCCTCCCTGCCTGGGCTCACCTGCCCACTCCCTCTCTGGGCTTTCCTGTGATCCCCTCCCGAAGACCAGAATCCTTATCTCAGGCTCTGTATTTTGGGAAACCCAAACTAAAAGGTACAAGATTGTGCCACCCGGTCGTTCCTAAGTGGTTCCGCCGCCGACTCCAGAACTGAGTGAAAGTGCACCGGGGGACCGGCCCACGCGCCCCTCGGAGAGCAGATGGCACAGAATGACCATTTAGTGGAAATCATGAGCTGTCGCAAGAGTGAGGTCATCGGGCAGCGAGGATGTCCAGGGGTCTCCCAGACCGCCTTCCTCGCCCCCTCCCCACAGCCTGGCAGAAGGAGTTCATATCTGAGTCAGATTTGGACGACAGGGCCCCGGGGAAAGCGCCTGCGGGATCCTCGGAGGGCAGACAAACCATTTAGTAGGAACCCTGGACTGTTTCAGGCAGAAAAGATGCCCGGGGGTCTCCTCGATTCCCCCAGGGCCCTCTGGGCCGCAAGGGTCAGGGCAGAGCGCTCCCGAGTCCACTCTCAGAGGCGAGTGGCGCCGCATTCTGTGGTAAGATACAAGTTCGGGGCTCGGCGCAGCCCCTGAGGTCACAAAAAGAGTAGCAAAACCGCCGCGGCGGTGCAGAACCCGGGAAGGGCACCCATCACTCCTCTTCGAGCGCCCCAAACACTCATGTGGTCGGCTATGGGGCTCGGGGCTGGGCTGCTGGACACCACTGGAGTTGCACCCCCGTCTCTCGGGGTGGGGGACCTGGAATTAGAGTCCGGGGAAGTGAATGGCAGAACCCTCTGCGTCTCCGTGCCCCCCAAAAACTCCCTTTCCGCCCCCTCTCAGTCTGCTGCTGCCTGTGAGTTCAGAGGCCGCCCTTTTAACTTCCCCCCTTCCACGTCTGCATCCCCGCACCGGGTTCCAGACCGGCCACTTGGCCCCGGGAGGGTTGGGGTTCGGTCCCATGGAGGGGAGTGGCGGCGATCGGAGAGTAAGGTGCCAGCTGCCACGGGCGCGGCGCTACGGGGCTGGGATTGCGGCGACCGTGGAGGGCGCGAGGGTGCGGCGCAGGAGCGGAGCCCCCGGGCAGCGCGGATACTCACGCACTGCCTCCTGCTTGGGGTCCAGCGTGCCGAGGAAGCGCTGCACGCTGCCGAGCTTGCCCTGCAGCGCCCAGACACGGCGGTGGGTGAGCTGGATGTCGCTCTTGAGCTCCTGTAAGAGGCTGCACGCGTGCCGGGCCACGTCCGAGAGCTGCCGGAGAACGCGGGCCAGCGCGGCGTTGCTGACCGCGCACAGGTCCAGCATGAGCAGCACGGCCGCGGCCGCTGCAGACGACGCCTCGCCAGTCCCGGACACCGCCTCTGGGTCCCCCGCCCGGCTCTCCTCGCCGGCCGCGGGCGCCTCTCCGCGCGGCGGCTGCGCCTGATCCTCCCATGCGGGCAGCGCTGGCGGCGGCGGTCCGGGAGGCGCGGGGGGCGCACGGGACGGCTCCTCTGGCCCCGTTGCCTCGGCCTCGTCCCGCAGTCCGGGCGGCTGCAGGGGCGGCGGCGGCTCGGCGCAGCCTCCGCTCGGGTCCTCCGCCGGGCCGGGCGGCGGGCGCCGCTGCCGGCACAGTCACTGCGGCTCCACGATCCGCTTGGCGAAAGGCATCCCGCACAGCCGGGCCGCGACTTTCTGGTCTCCTCGGCGCGCCCCTGGCGAGTGGGGAACCGGGCGCGCCCACCTGGGCTGGGAGGGGGCAGGGGCCGGGCTAAGATGCTGTCTGGCAGTCCCTATACGCTCACCTGGCCTCTTCCTCTTCCCCGCTCCCCCACCCCGCCCCAAGCAAATCAGTCCAGCGGGTCCCCCTCCGAGTGCACCGTTCCCTGGGGAAGATGACAAGCGGGGTGCGCAGAAATCGCGGGGTGCGCCTGGGCTCTTCTCACTTGCTTCCAACCGGGGCCGGCTGGCTCAGCTCCATTGTTCCTGCGCTCACCGTCGCCGCCCCGGCCGCTGCCGCCGCCGCTGCCTATATAAATGGGCGTGTATGGGTGTGTGTATGTGTGTGGGGGTGTAAGTGTGTGCGCGCGTCTCAGTTTGAAAGTACCCCGGCTCAGGCCTCTCCCAGCGAACCCCTCGGCCGCTCCGAGGAGCGATTGCGCCCGGCCTCTCTCTCCCTCCCAGGGCTAGGAGGAGGTCTCGGAGAGGCTCTCTGAAAATCCGGAGAGAGGAATCCGCCTCCAGCCCGAGAGCAGGAGGCGGTGCGGGGGCGCGAGGCAGACGCAGGGCGGGGGGAGGCCTGGGCGAGGGGGGCGCATCATCCCGTGCCGCCGCTGGGAGTCACTGGCGGCCCCTCAGCGCCCGGCGCGTTCCGGCGCAAAGCCTCTACCTAAACCAAGGGTTTAGGATTGGGACTGTCAGCATGGTGGGGGCGGGGAGTCCTCAAGTTGAGGGTGTGGGGTGCGGGTAGCGAGGGCGGAGGGAGGAGGGTTGGGTATTGAGGATGCGGCAGATTTGGCATGTTGGAGCAAAATGCTTTGCCGAATTCCAGCTCTGTGCAAGTCCTTTGGGCTCTTAGCAGGGAAAATCGGGCTGCCCCTCGGAGTGCCCCGGGCGCTGTGAACGTAACGAGACAGCTGGGGAGGGTGAGGCGTCGTGGGCACATGCCGGGGAGGCTACAGTGGCCAGGCCACCTGCTCACGTGGCCACCTGCTCTGAGGGAGGTCTCCACAGAATATCATGAATGGGACCCAAAGCACCAATGAGCAAAATCCCCAGAAAACTGCCTGCAGAACTCATTGAAGTGTTAGGTGAGATTCACCAGATTACCTCCTTACCACCCTACTGTGCTGATCACACACAGGGTTGGATATTTTTGTTTTTTTAAGTTCTCCATCAAAGAGATAGATGCTGGATCCTCCAAGAAAGAGAAGTTTTCCCCTTCGGTTAACTGAAAGGTATAATTGCTAACAAGGCATGTATTTTCGATTGCAGCAGTCTCCAGGCTGGATGCTGTCAGTGTAAGACCTCAAAAGAGTTGGGGAAATGTTAATAAAATACATGCTTTGTATCCCTCCAAAAAATATAGTCAAAATATTTTTATTTTAAAGCCACAAGCCAGATCTTGGGAATGCAGCCCTCATTTCATGTCTCTAGAGAGAACATGGACAAATATGTTTTATGGAAACAATAAAGTCCTCCAGACATGTGGTGGTGTCTGCTCTCCCTTCTCCCTGGCTTTGTGTGGGCCCACACAGGGGTTCACCATCAGCACTCTGGAGGGGTGGCCTCCATGGTTATAAAGGCTCCAACAGACCCCTGTCTTATTCTACCTAAAAAGGAGAATTAACGTTTTTGGCAAGCGAATGACCTTGTTCATAAAAGATCTATGCCAGGATTTGGGGTAACAGGTCATGATGTCTGCAGTTTACACATAAATGGCAACCACAAGAATAACTGTCAAGTCAATAATGTATGTATAGACAGAGAGAAAAAAGGAAATATGGCAAAATGTTCAAAATGGAACTGTAGGTTTGTTGTACCCGTCTTGCAACTTTACTGTAAATTCGGTTTTGTTTCCAAATAAAAAGTGAAAAGATGAGATTATTTTGGAAT